>NC_091624.1:43626160-43928012 GCF_027580195.1 Bos mutus
CAAATTCCCCTTGTTCATTACTGGTTCACAAAATAGGTGGCTTTGCTTTTTTAGCTTTCCTGTTACATAGGTTCAAGATAGAAATATAATAACCCGTGACACTTACCCATTTTTTTCAGTAAATATCTGCACTCAACAAAAGTGAAAGTGAAAGAAAATGAAGTCGCTCGACTGTAGCCTATCAGGCTCCTCTGTCCATGGGATTTTCCAGGCAAGAATACGGGAGTGTGTGGCCATTTCCTTCTCCAGAGGATCTTCCCTACCCAGGAATTGAACCTGGGTCTCCCACATAGTAGGCAGACACTTTACCATCTGAGCCACCAGGGAAGTCCATCTGTACTCAACAAAACTAAAACTTAAAATATGAGAAAATGAGCCTTAATTTCCTCCTTTCCACTTTCTACAAGTCAACTGAAATTGAATGGATATCATTATTCTTAAATGGATAATGAAGAAGCTCAAAAGATAAATCTGAATATTTATATACTAAAATTTATTTTTCAAGGACAATTCCTGAAGAATTAATGCCTATATTTCATTTGAAAAAAAAAAATAAAACGCTTATTCACACTCAATATGGTCATTGCAGAGCTCTTACTTCACTGGTCTACGTGGGACTGTATCTGCCAGGTCATTATTCTCCAGTCAGGGAAGAAATAACTCCTTTAATCCTTTCTATATGTGCCATTGACAATGGACCTCAAAGGAATGCGTTTCTCAACATAGGTAAAAATTATAATATCAGTCGAAAGACTGACATATTGGTTGGCTTAGAAAGGTTTATTATTCAAGATACTCTTGATAATTATTGACACCAAGCCATATGCTCAGACTCTTTATCATATTTGGAATCTGAGAGGTATATTTTGCAGGAGATGTGGAATTAAAGCTCACATGTATTAATTTAAACCTTCTCTCTTTAAATGTGCAGCAGCTTGACAAGGCAGAGTCTTCAACTGTCTGACAAGAAATCAAATTATTATAGATGATTCACACATCCTTCACCTGCAGACCTCAAGAGCCTCATGAAGAGCCTACCTGTAGCTCTTAGGTTGCTCAAAACTAATAGAATGGCTTTTATTTTTAGGTCTAGCATAAGGTATTGTTCCTACAAGGCTGGCATTTGTGTGAATGCCACTGTTATCACTTACCACATGAAAAGCAAAGCCTGGAATAATTAGTTAAATCATAATACAATGCAGTTATTAGTTTGGACCTTCTCTTTTCTCTTGAGAGTTTGATGAAATCTAATGAAATACTCAAATCCAAGTCCTGTGGAATCCCAACACCTTCCTCAAAAGTTGTGAAATTTCCCAGATAAATTAAGATCTCATGGCCTTTTTGACTAAGAACTTCTGCTTTGTTTCATAGATTACCTTATATTGATAATCCACATAGATTAACTCATTAATAAAACAGTTTCCTTCATTAGTTTCAATAACCATATAAATAAATACAATTAGTCAGCAAATGAGGAAATAATAATGCTTCTATATAAATATAGGGCTATAAAATATGAAAATGACCAACTGGACATCTTGGAAGTGCAAAATGACATTAAAATAAAAATATAGATAAACAGATAAACCTCAAATTATGAGATGAACAGAAGATTAGTAGAAGCAATTTATGGTATAATTTCTAATTTTATAATTTGTTCTGAAATGAAATTTTACTTACTTTGGCTGGAATGAGAGCTGCTTTCTGAACACAGTACAGTGACATTACAAATCAAAAAAGTACATGAAAGAGTCATTAAGAGAGACTGAGAATGTCCATTGAGATGAACCAAATAAAAATTAGTGAAGTTCCAGAAATATAATAGTGAAGAGAGGGGAATTATTTAATTTCATTTTCCTGATTCAAAAATAGAATCTACCAGTGACTTCTGAAATTACTACATCCCTCTGCCCTTACCCAGGTCATCTTGTTCAGATGAGAGAATCAATAAAATTGTTCTTCCTTTGACATTCTTTCACCTCTCCCTTTGAGTTTTCACTGAATATGTCAATTCTGCATCGTCAAGACATTTTTCTTATGTCCAGGTTCGAGTCTCCATATTTGTTTTAGTATCAAAATTGATATATACAAATTTCATTGCCAATGTTTTTGCTTTATTTTGCTGGTAGGTCTTGATTAGAAGAAATTTATTCTCCAAAAGTTTCTTCAAGTAGTATTCACAGGAAAAATACCCTTTGATTTTTTGCATGTTTAACACTATCAGTTAGACTGGTTGTATAATTTTAGGTTCATGCTAAGTATGAAAGTTATTTTAAAATGTAGTATTTCAGTAATAGTATATAACATTATATTAAGACATATCAACCCCTTTATTCATTCTTTCAAAATATAGTTTGAAGACTCTGCCTCCCAATGCATAAGAGTGTGGATTCGACCCCTGGTTGGGGAGCTAAGATCCCACATGTTTTGTGGCCAAAAAAATCAAAGCATAAAACAAATCCAATACTATAACAAATTCAATAAAGACACACACACACACACACACATATATTCCTGGTGGCTCAGATGGTAAAGAATCTGCCTGCAATGCAGGGGACCCAGGTTCAATCCCTGGGTCAGGAAGATCCCCTGGAGAAGGAATGGCAACCCACTCCAGTTTTCTTGCCTGGGAAATCCCATGGACAGAGGAGCCTGGAGGGCTACAGTCCATGGGGTCACAGAGTTGGATACAACTGAGCAACTGAGCGTGCACGCGTGCACACACACACACACACACACAGAGATATATTTTTTGAGTACCCATTCTATTGGCATCCCTGTAATAAAAATGGAAAACATAGAGAAGGAAAATATATCAGTCTTTTTAATGAAGACAAAGTATAGTAAAGAGAACATAATTAAATAAAGACAATTATGAGCAAGTTATCTTATTCTAAAGTAAATGGTCTTAAGGAAAGAAATTCAATTCTCTCAGATTTTACAGAGGAACTCAAATCCAGCCAGTAAAGACTTCCCCAAAATTTTTATTTTATATTGGACTGTAGTTATTTTACAGTGTTGTATTAGTTTCAGGTGTACAGCAAAACCTTTCAGTTATACATATACATATATCTCTTCTTTTGCAAAGTCTTCTCTCAGTTAGGTTATTACAGAGTGTTGAGCAGTTTCCTGCGCTCTATCGTAGGTCCTTGATGGTCATCCATTTTAAATATTGTAGTGTATACATGTCAGTTCCAATCTATCTCTCTTTCCCACACCCTTCCCTCTGGTAACCATAAGTTTGTTCTTTCAATCTGTGATAAAAAATGGAATGCTTCATGAATTTGTATGCCATTCTTGCACAGGGGCTGTGCTAATCTCTGTATGGTTCCAAGCACCAAAGAGCTTGGACTGAAACTCCAAGACAAAAATACCAGGATGGTCAGCAGGAATGAGCATTAACTGTGCAGGTGATACGGTCTTCAGGTGAAACACCATCCACAGAGCCTCATGGTGAAGAAGGTGTGAACAACTGGAGAGAAGGCCCTTTGGCTATGGGAGCAGGAGATGGAGGGGAAGCACTGGATGAGGTTGGAAAGCCAGGCATGGTCCTGGACATCCTGGGCCTTAAAGACTGTGAAAAGATGTTGGTATTTATCCTGAGAGCAATGAGAAACAAGTAATGGGATTTAATAATGTGTGTGTATATGTAGGAGGATAAAATTATTAGATCTATGTCATGAAAAGAATCTGGCGTCAGTCTGAAGAAAATAAGAGAGAGAGAGAGTTCAATTAACTTAAGGAATCCAGTTAGTAGCAATCTCAGGCGGCCTTGGCCTACCGTGGCTTGAAGCAGGATTTTGGTTCCTGGCCAGAGATTGAGGTTGGGTCATAGTGCTGAAGGTATCAGATCTTAGCCACTAGACCAGTGTGGTAACAAGGCCCTGGCCCTTCAACTTTACAGAAAAAAGAATTCCCACAAAGACAAAAAGTAGTGAAATAAGTAAAGTGTTTATTAGGAGGAAAGAAGAGTACAGTATGTGTGGATAGACACACAGGCAGACAGAGAGAGAGAGAGAGCTGAGCCCTCGTGGTAGTTTCAGTCACTTCTATGGGGCATTTCTCCTGGATTTCCTTTGGCCAATCATTATGATTTCCCTGGTTCAGAGTCTGTATTTGGTTTATCTCAGAGTCCTCCCATGTGCTTATGCATCTCTCAGCCAAGATGGATTCTACCAAAGAGGCCTATGGGTATTTAACATCACTGAACATCACTCCCCTTTGGACCTCCAAGGAGCCTTTTTGCTCATGTATAGTCCGGGACGTCTCTTGACTTTGAGAATGAGAAATATGTGATCGCTTATATTCTATCTGGGAAGGTCTCAGCCTTCTCCCTCGATTGTCCTGCTATTTTTGTCTTGGAGTTTCAATCCACAGAGAACAACTCCAGCTATTTGCCCCAGCAGTCCATCTATCTCCTGCTTCAGTACGGTTAGAGATAAAGTAAAGACAGTTTTCTGGCCTGGAAAATCCCATGGATAGAGGAGCCTGGGAGGCTACAATCCATGGGGTTGCAAAAGATTTGGACACAACGTAGCAACTAAATAACAACAACAATGGCTATTTACTTTGCAATGGTAGCAATGGGTGAATGAAATAAATTAACATGAGATCTAAGAAGAGACTGAAAAGGGACTTAATGATCAAATTAAGTACAATTTACATAAAATCCTATAACAGAGATAGGAAACTGATAACCACCAAGATATGCACCTAAGAATTGGGTCAACTTAGCAGATAATACTTTGATACTTGAAGTGATGGTTAAGGAATTTGAACAATGCAAAGTTACATTTGTGTTATCTGGGTCTTTATCAAAGCTTAACATATTCTATCCAGTTTTCTCTTGTCTATCTAGTTTTCTCATTTATTTTTCACAGATGAGGTTTTAAAAATTCCTCTACTGGAAGCTGCTCTTTTAGAAGTGAAGTGACTGCTGTTCAGTGAGTAATTTCTAACAGTGTGATATTAGCTGCAAATATTTAGATAATCACATGGCTTGAAAAGAGGTGCCTGTGACAACTTGGCTTACTGTTGACTCTTACTGCATACTTTGGCAGCTCACATCTCCTCTGTGCATCTGCAGGGCTCTAGGACCAACCATGTAGAATAAGATTCAACATGGATTCAATGATAGAGTTTATTAAAGTTATAAGAGTTATTTTTATAGCTATTGATTCTATGTTGTCCAGTGTTTTCCAAGCAGATGTTCAGTTAAAGTGGTAACTTTTTTAAACATATAAGAGATATACAAATATGTTTGCATGTTTGAATCAATAGCACTTAAGTTTAAAAATGAGCCAATAATTTATTTCTGACACTAGGCAGTTGTCAAACAATATTAATGTCTGTAAATCAACAGATGAACACAGAAGAATTGCATTAAGCCCTGTGACACAGATGGCAGTGTAATGGGGTCCATCTTTCATCAACTTAACTAAACACCTCCCATTCCTAATGCCTCTTCCCTTATAAAAGTGAGCTTTGGAATGACATGTGTACAAGTGAATCTCCTACTTAACAGCTGCTGAGGGGTGAGTACTGACAGTAAACAGCCAGATGGTTATTAGACAGATCTCTTGCATGATTCAAGTAGAATGACAACTCTATGCAGAGGTGACAAGGCCTGGACAAACTTTTCATGTAAGTTTTAGAAAATTAGAGTAAATCAAGAATTTATAAATAATATAGTTGAACGTCCCAAACTGGCTGAACTTAGTAAATGTTTCACTAGTAAATCAACTGGAAGTCCAAGCCAAAGTACACTTAGAAGCTGTATGGACAGGAGCTAACAAAGCCAAGTGGTGGTCTTAGGGGGAGATTTTGGCAGCCCAGTCAGGTTACTGAGATAAGGCTTAGGGCTTAGGACCAGCCAGCACCTCTGGGGGCACCACAGGCTGTGACTTGAGCCTCATCTCCAGGGCATCAATCAAGAAGGGAGATGGGGAGAGCAAGTTTGAAGTGGTCAGAGGAGTTTTTTGCCCAAATTTCAACTCATCCTCAAAGAATATAGTGTCTGCTTCCACCTGTCATCTAACAGGAATGGGCAAGCCCATTCTGTAAGAGATGGCAAACCTTCATGTGTCCCCAGAGTTTTCCTTCTGGGGAGTCTGCTTTACTGTAATTGTCAAATCAAGTGAAGATTCCCAAGCCTCACGTCCAGCTTTCTGAATGAGAATCTCCAATGAGATAGATAAAGCCCAGGAGTTCATACAATTTTATGCCCACTGCTCAAAGAATCATAAGATTTATTTGGAATCTAGAAGACAAAGATAACTATTTGATTAAATTTCTTATCTTAAAAAGTGAAAGCTCAAAAAGTTACTTATTAAAACAAGGATAAATTGGGATATATTGACATATAAAAACTACTATAGTTAAAATGGATAACCAACAAGGTTCTATTGTATAACACAGGGAACTCTGCTCAGTATTCTGTAATAATCTAAGTGGAATAAGAATTTGAAAAATAATAGACATAGCTGTATGTATAACTGAATCATTTTGCTGTATACTTGACACTAACAAAACCTTGTAAATCAGCTATAGTCTAATATAAAGTAAACTAAAAAAGAAAATCACTGTGAACATCAAAAAACACATCTCATTTTAATCTTTGAAAGGAATCTAACAGATATTCACAGCATACAAAGTTCCCAATGCTCAGAAGCTAAATCAAGATGGTAAGAAAAGGATAGTATCAACATCAGCAATTGTATGTTTTTGCAAAGAATTAAAGCAAAGTTTAGGGAAATGAAAGGTAAATAGAGAGATGCAAAAAGCAAAAAAGAAAACACAAGCTGATATGTTTGTGTGTGTGAGACTGATAAATAAAGCTGACTGTCATTCAAAGAAAAGCAAAACAGTAAAACATTTTAACCCAACAAACCGAAGGAACCACAAATCAGTCATTTAAGAACTATCCAAACTAGGAAATTAGTGACATATATTTTAAGGAAAACATCACAAGGGACTAATTTCTTTCTGGTTAAGTATTTAGTTATAGCTAAATCCAGTTTTTATGCATGATAAATTATCATGCTGTAAAATACAATGCTTTCTAAAATCATTTTTACTCCATAAGATGTTTACAACCACAAAATTCATCTACAGACAGCATAAATGAAGAAACAACAGGCTTTTTTATAGGAAGTTAGACAATTATGAGATATATGAACATAATTCTATGGCACTGATTGAGCACCAAAACTTTAAGTGTTCTGAAATATTTTAAAGATTTTATAACTTTTTATTAAAGAGATAGTGTCACATAGTAATCTTTTTACATTAGAAAAAATTTTCAACATTTTATTCTTAAATATACTATTTATAACTTAATCTAAGTTTATCATAAAATGGTACTCTCTCTTTTCCCTCCAATAATAAATCATCATTTATTAAAATAAACTGGAATGGAAATGCATAATTCTTAAAATTTATAGTATTTTGATAGAGTTAATAGCAGAGACTCTGAATTTATAGACATAATCATTAACAGCTTCTTTTTAGAACTTTGTATTACTTTTTTTTTTAGTTTTGTTGTTCAGTTGCTAAATGAAGTCGCTCAGTCGTCCTACTCTTTCTGACCCTGTGGACTGTAGCCTACCAGGCTCCTCCATCCATGGGATTTCCCAAGCAAGAGTCCTGGACTGGGTTGCCATTTCCTTCTCCAGGGAATCTTCCTGACCCAGGGACTGAACCCAGGTCTCCTGCATTGTAGGGAGACACTACCGTCTGAGCCACTAGGGAAGTCCTGTTGAGTTGCTGTTATGTCCAACACTTTACGACTTTATAGATTGCGTGCCAGGCTTCCCTGTCCTTCATTAATCTCCTGCAGTTTGCTCAAACTCATATCTATTGAGTTGGTGATGCCATCCAGCAATCTTATCCTCAGCTGCCCCTTTCTCATTCTGACCGCAATCTTTCCCAACATCAGGGGTTTTCCAAAGAGTTGACTCTTTGAATCAGGTGGCCAAAGTATTGGAGCTTCAGCTTCAACATCAGTCCTTCCAATGAATATTCAGGGCCGCTTTCCTTTAGGGTTGACTTATATGATCTCTGCAGTACAAGGGACTCTCAAGTCTTCTCCAGCATTACAGTTCAAAAGTATCAATTCTTCAGCACTCATTCTTCCTTATGGTCCAATTCTCACATTGTACATGACTACTGGAAAAACCATACAGACCTTTATTGACAAAGCTATTTCTCTACTTTTTAATATGCTATCTAGGTTGGTCATAGCTTTTCTTCCAAGGAGGAAGCATCTTTTAATTTCATGGCTACAGTCACCATCTGCAGTGATTTTGAAGCCCCCCAAGATAAAATCTGTCACTGTTTCCATTGCTTCCCATCTATTTGCCATGAAGTGATGGGACCAGATGCCATGATCTTAGTTTTTTGAATGTTTTAAGCCAGCTTTTTCACTGTCCTGTCTCACCTTCATCAAGAGGCTGTATAGTTCCTCTTCACTTTCTGTCATTAGGGTGGTATCATCTGCATATCTGAGGTTGTTGATATTTCTCCTGGCAGTCTTGACTCCAGCTTGTGATTCAGTTAGTCTTGCTAACAGCTTACAGATTGTATTTATTTTTTCAAAGAGCCAGTTTTTGTTTTGCTGGTTTTTTCCTATTGATTTTCAATTTTCACTTTCACTGATTTATACTTTAATTTTCACTATTTTTTTTCTCCTTCTGACTTTGGATTTAAGTTATTCTTCTTTTTCTGCTTTCCTAAGCTGGAAACTTAGTTATTGATTTTAGATCTTTCTTTTTTCATGGTATGTGTATTCATGCTATAAATTATATATGTACATTAAATGCTATAAATGTCCATTGAAGCACTGCTTTTGCTACATTCCACAGATTTCAGTGTTTCCATTTTGTTCAGAATAGCTTTTAATTTCTCTTGAGATTTCCTGTTTAATGCATGAGTGATTTAGAAGTATGTTGTTTACTTTCCACAATTTGGGACTTTTTTTGGCTCTATTTCTGTTATTGATTTTTAGTTTAATTCCTTTGTGGTCTGAGAGCAGAAATTGTATGATTTCTACTTTTTAAGATATGCTAAAGCATGTCTTATGGCCCAGAATGTTGTTTATCTTGGTGAGTGTTACCTACTAGTTTGAGAAGAATGTGTATTCTGCTGCCACTGAATGAAGAACTCTATAGAAGCCCATTTCATCTAGTTGCTTGATGGTATTGTTAGTTCAACTATGTCTTTCTTGATTTTCTGCCTGCTGAATTTGTCTGTTTATAATTTTGCTGTTGTTCAGTCACTAAGTCGTGTCTGACCTTTTGCAACCCCATAAACTGTAGCACGCCATGCTCCTCTGTTCTCCACTGTTTCCCAGAGTTTGCTCAAAATCATGTCCACTGAGTTGGTGATGCTATCTGTCCATCTCATGCTCTGCCACTCTCTTCTCCTTTTGTCTTCAATCTTTCCCAGCATCAGGGTCTTTTCCAATGAGTCGACTCTTTGTATCAGGTGGCCAAAGTATTGGAGTTTCAGTTTCCATAACAAGTCTTCCAAGAATATTCACGGTTGATTTCCTTTAGGATTGACCAGTTTGAACTCCTTGCAGTCAGATAAAGTTAAAGTGTTAAAGTTTCCATATGTGATAGTGGATTTTATCTATTTCTCCTTGTAGTTCTATCAGATTTTGCTTCACATATATTGACACATTTAATCACTGTGTAATGACTTGCTATATCCCTGATAATTTTTGTTCTGAAGCCACTCTCTGCAATTAATGTAGCTACTCTCACTTTCTTTTGATTAGTATTAATGTGGTATGCTCGTCTTCATCCCTTTGTTTTCAATTTACATGTACCTTTATATTTAAAGTGGGATTTTTGTAGACATTATAGAGCTGGATATTGGTTTTTGATCCACTCTGACAGTCTGTGACTTTCAATTAGTATATTTAGACCACTTATGTTGAAAATGACTATTGATATAGTTGGGTTAATATCTACCATGCTTGTTACTATTTTCTATTTTTTGCTCTCAATCTTTGCTCCTGTTTTTGTCTTATAATCTTTTTCTACCTTTTGTGGCTTTACTTGAACATTTAGTATAATTCTATTTCTCTTCTTTCTAGGCATATCAATTGTACTTTTATCTTCTCTTTTTTATTAATGGATTTCTATTATTTCAATCATTTTTTATTGGTTCAATTATATTTATGCTTTTATTGTAAAGTCATCTTAGATCTCATTTGGAATTAAGTAGGTATAAACAATTAACAAACATAGGAAAAATCAGGCTAATATATCTCTTGTATGTTTTCTTATGAAAATGAATACTCAGATCTTCAATCCAGAAAGAAATAAGATGGGGGGGAAAGCATTAAAATAAACAACACATTTAAAAAATACAAATGTTAAAAGTAGTATTATAATTTTATCTTGCTTTTATTTGATTTATGCCTTCCTGGAGACTGAACAAGAGTCAAAGGAAGAAGGGAGCCAGGAAGAAGGGTTTCTAAAGACCAGGGATGAGAGAGAGTCTGAAAGTGTCAAAGTGTTCAGAGACAGCCGGAATAATCAGTGCTGAAAATAGGCCTGGGCTGGGCTGTGATGAGACACTCTTAGGGAAGAAGGAGGCCCTTTATAGGTCTGTATAGGAATTTTTTTCCCACAGGGATATTGTTCCCACAGGGATAACATCTCTCATGTTGGAACCATTGCTGGGGTTTCATTCTCTTTGAAGAAGTACAAAGGATGCTTCATTTTTATTTTAATTAAATGCACAGAGGAGTTATTTAGCAGCATCCCATGGATCCCTGTGTCTACTGGCAAGGAGAGCTGCAAAGCAGTCATGTGTCTTTATGTGTCCAGTGGTGCTGACCAGCCAGTGTGTAGCCCAGAGTAATATGCCACATCATCTTATGTATATTCCCAGTGAGAGGGAAAAACCAGGTAAGGAAAAAGGAACTAACATAAAGAGATATTGTCAGAGAAATTCAGGGAAATGAACATAGACTTCCCTAAAAATTCACAATTTACCTACAGGATGATTTTTTATCTTAATGTGAAGACATATACCATGATTACTGCTTACATGATAACTGAGAGATAATATGCACTTATCTACTTCACAACTTTAAGTGATATAATATATGTTCATATTATAAATATAATATATATTATATATATTATATCACTTTACATATAATATTATATATAAAGTGATATAATATAATATAGAATGGAAGGTAGTCAAATATTTGTAGGATATACAGGTGGATGCTCTTCTCCCTGCTATGTCATTCATATCCACAGAGGACTAAAATCACAGTATTTAGACTTTTCCTGCCCCTCATACATTTGGGTTACATTTACAAGATACTAGAATTAATACCAAACCAAAACTTCTGCAAGCATTTTCAATGAATATCAATATGTACATTTTTGAGAGATTTTGAGCCTTAGCAGAGTTAAATAAGATAACCAAAGACTATTCTATTTAGTCAATTAATTATTTAATAAACTGATGGTTATAGAATTTCTTCTTTAAATTGAAATGGTATAGCAGAAGTGAAAGTTTTCTGAAGTAGAAGTAAAGTTCATATTTTATCTGAATTGCAAATTCAAGAGACTATATCATCTTAAAAGAACTGAGTTGAATAAAGAATAATGTGAGGCTCTAAAAACATATGGATAAGGTCAGAAGTATCATATTATGAACGCAAAATTTAGCAGATAACTTAGACGTAAGAAATGTGATAAAATTATATGAGAAATATAGAAATATACTACTTTGACATTTTGCTTTCCTGATAGAATCCCAGTAAAGAGTGCCTGTATTTTGGATCTTGTGTTTCTACTAAGAGTAGGTCTGAGTTCCTTGATCTATATATCAGGTGGAAGAAAGGATAAAAAGAAATATCAAGGGCTTCAGGTTGAGTTCAGTGGAATGTAATGTTTACCTCTAACTCTTCACCAAATCTTTCCAAAAGGCTGGTAAGTGAATTTTAAGACATGCACTTTTGAAGCTATAGTAAAATGGAAAAGAAAACAGTGACACAAGCTAGAAAACAAGCTCAAAGAAGCCAATGCTAGACTGGCAGAAGGGGAAACTTAGAACATCTAAATGTGCACTGCAGAACTCCCAGAGCCTCAGGAATTAGTAACAACCTATGCCTCAGGAGGTTTAGGTCAATTCACCCTGCAGTGATCAGGGAATGTGCTTATAGGTTTGGCTTAATTAAACTCAGAAGTGCCACCTCATCACTTTTGCATTTTGTCTTTGTCCAGCCCACAGTGAAGGGGAGGGTATTACACAGGGCGGGTAGACCAGGAGGCAGAATCATCGGAGGCTGTCTGAGAAGCTGCCCACCTCCATCAGTATCACCTCCCTAAGAGAGAGTCCATGTAAGAAAAGATCATCTTCAGTGGGAATTAAGTGAAGTCATCCTTGGAAATGAAAAACGTTAAATGTAGTTTCCAGACCTTTCTCAGAGATGGAGACTGAAGAAAATAATAGAAAAATGCATTCATGCAAAAAATGAAGATGTTATGAAAACCTCGCAGTATAGGTAGTTGTTATTCACCTGACTGATTTCTTCCTCTCAGATCAATGGACTGACTTTCAGATTCCCAGACTCCTGAACAGCTATTTTAAGAGTTATAGATAAAAGTTTGAGATTTTACAAATGCTGCCTGGCCTCAAATTCACTTGACATGTTGACCTCATTTAATTGTTTTCATTTGCCATATCTCCTGTAATAGCAAATATCATTGTACTGAGGTTGGTGAGTTGATTAATAGCCTTGATTTTTCATGTGCTGGTTAATTATGAGGGTTACAATATTATCACACACTATTCAAGAGAAAAAATCATTATGTTTCTAAGCATTATGTAAAATTTATCATTGATTGTGACTCTAGAAAAATATCATTGTTTTAGGGAAATATATGTAATTGAAGAACATTATTTTATCTTCAACCTAATCATGTCTGTTTTCATCAAGTAGAACTAAATTTGATTTTGACTTATTTACCCTGGTCAATTTATTCAGTGAGAATTTTATACAGTTTTGTTTTAAGAAAAAACTTCTATTGTAAGAAAAAAAAAGTAAACTGCATTAAAAGTCAGCTGTATCATACAATCTTTGTCAATTCCGACGGCATCTTAAAGGTCTTATAAAACTCTGAATGCATGTACATGTTTTCAAATATTCTGTACCTCAACTATAAGATGTTAATGTTAACTATTTTCTGAAATAATTGTGTTTCTTGCCTATATTTTAAGTAATATATCTGTATAATTATTTATTTTACTGTTCCTCTTGAAGATGCTTTGGTTAAATGAGTAGATAAGATTTAATTATTTTCTTTATATATTTCTATGTAATACTTCTAATCAATAGATCCTAATGGGTCTCTTCTTTGGTAAATAATAATGAGGTCAATTTTTAAAAAATATGGAAATACCAGTTTGATTTTCAGAACTAGCACTCAAAAATAATTAGCAACAGAATTTGTAGAAAGTGCTGTGTGTGTGTGTGTGTGTGTGTGTGTGTTGTGCTGGACATCCATGAAGCTACATTAGGGATGCATTCTACTTATGCTGCTTAGCAGTGTTCAGAGGTAGAGCCTAAACTGAAGGGAAGGACAACTGGTATATACACTCACACAAGTTGGGTCACTGGCTCTTAGAACACCTGACGCTGTTCTCAAATCAGCTAAGCAAATGGCCAAGCGCAAAGAGCTAGAGCCCCTAGACCATGGATGGCTTAGTTTTGCCTCTCATCAGCTTGAGAAATGAAGATTGGCCCTTTCTTCATTGTGACTCTTAGTTTCCTCCCTGGAGAATCCACAGAGCTAGAAGATGGTGCTAAGTGAATGATATGGGGTCCAGGTTATAATTAATCACTACATAAAACAAATGATTCTCAGTTTTAAAGACCACCATGGAGCCTGCTACTGTCTCTGCTGGATTTTACTCATGAAAACCCATATATTGTATTAGATGAAATTAGCTATTATCCTCTAATTAAAAATAAATACATTTTAGAAAGAAATTAGCTAATTTATTAAATAGAATGGAGACCAGAGATGGAGTAGAATCATTGTTTAATCAGTACTATGAGGTGTGTATATTCAGAAGCATTTTGAATGGAGTGAAGATTACTGAATGACAAAGGAATGCTACCTTCTTCCTTGTAGTTAGTGAAGTGCTTAGTACTTTGCAAAAAAAGAGAGAGAGACAGAGAGAGAGAGAAATTAGGAAAGGAGGATAAGAGAATATTGAAAGAAAAATAAGGAGAGAATGGGATGGGGAAAAGGAAGGAAAGTGATGGGAAGTGGTAGAATGGTGGGGGGAGGAGTCATGGGCAACACCTACTTACAGGGCAGGGAGACCAAAAGTGTAGAGAGACCAAAACACAGCTTCTACTGTTCCTGTGCCCACCTGTCCATCTTAAGCACCTCTGATGGAGAAAGGGTTTTGCAATTTAAATAGAAAAAGTGCAACAGCGGTTTATACAACAGCCTTAGTATGTATACCCTAGGTGATCATGGTAAGCGCAGCTGTGATCCAAATGTGAAGAACACAACATAAGTTTCCATGGAAGTCACTGGAACCAGAGGCAAGAAGGCCCATTTGTGTGTAAAAACCTTACCCTAATGCTCTGATCACTGAATTTTCTTTAGCACTTTTTTGAAAATGCACTGATTTTCTAATTGACTTAGAAATCAAAGAAAAAAATTGCACTCACAGCTTTAGAAGTATTGATTGAGGGAAAACACACAACCTAAAAATTGTGAATTATGTTTTATCCGGGACCTTACTGAGGACATGACCTGAGAATCAGCCTGTCAAATAACCCTGAGGAACTGCTCCCCGAGGTAAAGGAGGGAGCCAAGATATATGGGGGTTTTTGGTGCACGTGGTAAAGAACATGCCTGCGTATGCAGGAGACATAAGAGACATGCGTTCGATCCCTAGTTGGGAAGATCTCCTGGAGGAGGAAATGGCAATCCACTCTAATATTCTTGCCTGGATAATCCCACAGATAGAGGAGCCCCTGGCTGGCTATATTCCATAGGGTAGCAAAGAGTCAGACACGACTGAAGTGACTTAGCACATCACTGAAATAATGCAATCAAATGTCAAAAGATTAAAGCTAATCGGAAAAAACAGAAAGCTCAAGTTGATGATTTTAGTGCTTTTCTATGTATGCAAGACGCAAGAGTCTGGGCTCATTGAAACTACTCCTTTGACGTGCATCTTAGCTCTCAAATCTGAATTTCCCTCAGGGGGCACTGACAGAGGGGAACTGCAGTGGCTGATGTTTTGATGGTGGGCAACATTCATTTTTAAAAAAAATTTTTACTGCGGTATAGGTGTTTTACAATGTTGTGTTGTTTTCCTCTGTACAACAAAGTAAATCAGTTATATATATATATATATATATATTATACCCTCCCTCTTGGACCTCCCTCCTACCCACCTTCAATCCAGCCCCTCTAGGTCACCACAGAGCATCAAGTTGAGCTCCCTGTGCTATACAACAGGTTCCCACTAGCTATTTTACACATAGCAGTGTATATATATGTCAATTTCATTCTCTTAATTCATCCCCTGTCCCCTCTGTGTCCACATGTTTGTTCTCTATGTCTGTGTCTCTATTCCTGCCCTGGAAATAGGTTCGTCTTTACCTTTTTTCTAGATTCCATCTATAGGCACTAATATATGATACTGGTTTTTCTCTTTCTGACTTATTTCACTCTGTATGACAGTCTCTGGGGCCATCCACATCTCTACAAATGACCCAGTTTTGTTCCTTTTTGTGGTATTCATTCTTGAGTAATGAAATGGCAGGCAACAGATTTTAGTCAGCAAAGGGGAAGAAGAAAACAGGCAAAGCTAGCCTTCAGGGCCAACCCTTCTCACTGTCTGTTCTGTCCTGCACATCTGCCCACAGCCAGAAGAATATTTAAAATGCCAATGATTCACTCTATAGCAGACCAGCTGAGTTGAAACCACAGTCCTGCATTGTCTGGGTATGTAGTAAACAGGGTGGAATGAGGAATCGTTCCTGCCTTCCAATGGCCACAACCCAGGGGACAGACAGGATGAAGAGGTGGAGAAGTTATATGAGGACTGGTTTGAAATATATCTATTATAGATTTTTGTCTAACTGATATGTGGGTAAAAGAAAATACTGTATTCTCTACAAATTTATCATTTACTCTTTCAGAAAATAGGATTCATCTTTCAAATAATGCTTACTTTTCAAAGTAGTAATGTTGGGGAACCACTGGCCTAAACTGCCTACCATGGTCAGGCAAGATAATAACCGCTTTCATAAGTTATCTCACAACAGGAGGTCCTGATAAGGCACACAGAACTAATAAGCTACCACTAGCCAGAAGAATTCAGGAGGGGCCAAAAAGAAGGAGGAGACACCAGCCTGTAATACGTCCTGCCAACCTCCCAGAAACCTTTGCACTGGAATCAATCTTTGCACATACCACCAGAAAGGGCACTGAATGAGACAGAATATGGGTACAAGCAAAATGAATGCCAGAGACAACACGGAAACTAAGCCCATACTCCCATAAAACCTAGAACTGTGAGCCACATGACAGAGCAGCTCTCCTGGGTCCCCTTAACCTGCTTTTCTCCACCCAGGAACCCCTTTCCCATAAAGTCTTTTGCTTTGTCAGTATGTGTGTGTCTTTGGACAGCTCATTTCCAAGTATCAAACAAGAGCCCACTCTCAGGCCCTGGAAGGAGAGCCCCTTCTGGAAACAATATATGTATTTTTGAATTTTTACTAAACAGTTTTATATTCTATGCTGTATCTTCTATTTGATGGTATTATGGAATCTAGAAAATATGAATATCTAAGACTTTTTTCTGGCCTCAAGAGCAAACATTTATTTTGGGGAATGAATGGAGAAAATAAGAAAACAATATCTATGAATGTGATGTTTAATAATAAAAAGAATCATTGCGGGGGGTGGGAATGGGGAAAGAAGTAAGCCTAGTGTTTTTAATTGAAGAAAGAGATGTGGGGATAGATGTGGGCAATGCTACAAAGCTGTGGCTGTCCCTGCTGTGGAAGGCAGATTGCTTCAACTGAGAACTGACTGATCAAGTCAGGACATGGAGTTGCTTGATCACCTAGTTTTAAACTCTGTGATAGATGTTGACATATTTAAAAGAAGAGACTTCAGATCTTTCAGAACATGAAACCATCCAGACAGGGGAGGATCTTGAAAATATAAAGGTTAAATATCGGCATCCGGAAAGAGAGTAAATTCATGAAGAGAGGAGGAAAGCTCCCTCCCCAACTCCTATACCACCCCCACATCCAGAGGGAGTGATTGGCTAAGGGATTCCCTGGCTTGTTAGAAGAGAGTAGAGGGTCAGTGAGGAGATGTTCTGCATGGATTTTTTAAATTTATTTATTTTTAATTGGAGGATAATTGCTTTAAAATATTATATTGGTTTCTGCCATACATCAACATAAATCTGTCACAGGTGTACATATGTCCCCACCCTCCCGAACCTCCTTCCCACCTCCTACCCCATCCCACCCCTCTAAGTAGTCATAGAAAACTGGGTTTAAGCTCCTGGCAAATTCCCACTGGCTGCCTATTTTACATACGTTAATGTATATGAATCGATGCATGTTTTTAACAATGATTTCTGTCTAAGACTGAATGTGTGAGAATCACTTACGGGTCAGAAGGACAGCACGCTTGCAAGCTGTGTCTTCTCCTCAACTGGCCCATCTACAGTGACATCAGGCTTAAGGAACAGCTCAAAGATGCAAAACAAAAACCAAGTAAATAATGTCAAAGGCACAAGTGTACAGATCTCAGTGGGATATATCATTTTACAACCAGTGCTACGAAATGTAAGCAATCAAGTGATACAGACCACTTGATTGATACAGACCACAAAGGGGAGGAAAATGCTTTACTTTGGAAAATCCTGCCTGCTGCTGTTGTTGAAAATTGTACAGGGAGGAGGCCCTGTGGGAGAAACATTAGAAACACAATCTTTTGTCATCCTAGAAAACCTCAGCACAAAAGCAAAAGAAAACAATCATATTATTGAATAAGCATTGAACCACACATCACAGGCAGTCTGCTAACAACATTGGACACTGTGAAGAAACGAAAGAAAATCTAACCCTTTCAGACAACTGGGCAGCAAAGACCCATTATGTACATGATCTTAAGATAGATGATAATTCGCCCTCGAGTTATTGGGCTGGACAGCACCATTTGTCACACGTAGTTCATCCTAAATTCACTTGATAATTGGGGTGGCCATCTGCGTTAGCTAATTGCCTTTATCCAAAGGAAAAATAAACTTTTCAAGTCTTTATGATAAGAAATAGTTTAAAACTTGCAGCCAGGCAGTTAGGTTCTTGCCCTCCTGCTGAGACTGGGATCTAGAGACTGTAATCTTCCTTTATAATTACATTTCAAAGAGCTGGCTTCTGGGTCATTGAGAAAAGCTCTTGGAGTGTAAAAGCAGCAAGAGGCTTGATGACGTTTTAAAAGGGTTTACATACATCTCAGAAGGACAGAGAAAGAATTTACAATTAGAAGTTTTCTAAAGTAAATGCTCTAAAATAGTGGGGGTAGGGGGATTGATTTTCCCTTTTTTTGTACCAAGAACAACTAATTTTTTAAAAATTTGTTTTTGCCCTTGTAACAGGACATTTCCAGGCCCTAAGAGCCTCCAAGCATGTTTTCTTTGCCCTGTAATTAAAAACTTAATCATTTTTAAGTTTGCTGCCCAAATTTATATATCGGAAGATTGCCCATGAAATCCAGTCTTTCTGCAGCTCAGAAAATTTAAATCATTTGGCAGCAGTCAGCTGGAGTGAAGATTAAAATATTGAAGTGTCATCCTACTGTTATTTCAAAGTGAACTTGTTTACTGTTAATGAGCTAATTATTAAGGCTAAAATCTACATTGTACAGCACCAAGGATGATGACATTTCTAGATACTCGTATCATGATCATTTATTGAGCATTGTCATGTCCCATGCTGTTTTAATAATCTCTTCACGCCTTTGGGGAGGGAGGGTTTCTATCCCAGGGTTATGATGATGCTAAACACAGGACAGTGGACAGATACAGTTGACAGCATTTTATTAGTCACAGATGCACAGCCTTGGGAGGAGGACACTGCACATGCCATGCCGTTCAGGACCATGTGGGGAATGCACTTGGGAACATGTCCAAGCTTGCTCTGCTTGCCACAGGACAGACCAGTAATTCTGAGAGACCAGGTATTGAGGCAAGGAATATGACTTTATGTGGAAATCCAGCTAAGAAGGTGGCAGACTAATATCTCAAGATAGCCATCTTATTGGGGTCTGGATACCAGGTTCTTTAATAGAATAGAGATATGGGGAGCTGAGAAAGCAAAATAAAATGCCCAGTAATCTTGCAAATATCTCCTAGAATGGTGGGCCTTGGGGAGGGGGTGTGTAAATTTCTTCCTTCCTGCCATTGACAGGTGGACAGGGTCTTGAGCAAAAGCACTTTGGTTTAATATTCAGGAAGAGGGACAGGGTTCCTAGAGACAGGCCATTCTGTACAAACAATATCCTTTTAGTGAAAAAAAGCAATGGAAAGCAAAGGTTAAAGTAAAAGAAACGATGTAGCAAGGAGTCAGTTTTTCCCTATAAGAGTGAATAGCCAGGCTGTGGGTGGTAGGCTTTGTAGTATCAAGAGGGTGGGTTGTCCCCAGTTCCTATAAGAGGATGTCACTAGCTAGTTGGAATAATCCTATGAGCTAGCAAGGAACTGAAGCCTGGGCCTCAGGGTCAAGCAGGCATCATACCTGGTCAGTTAGGTAAGGAGGAATTTTGACCTGGGAACTTTGTCCACAGGAGCAGAGTATGGAGGAGAACTGTGGTAAGACCATGCAAAATTCTCTTAGTTTTACATTCAGTTGATAATAATTTTAGACCTATTCCCATACAGGCATATTGACTATTTCACATTCATAACACTTCTATGATGTAGTCCTGTTCTTACACCCACTTTAAAGATGGGAAAACTGAGATTCTGAGAAGGGAAGTGATTTAACTACTGAGATTCTGAGAAGGGAAGTGATTTAACTACAATCACACAGCTAGACATAGCCATATGAGTCTGGTTCCAGGGCCAGGGCCCTCACTGCTACCCAGTAATGAAAGTGAAGGAATATTTTTATAGCTTCTTTAGTATTAAGTGGTAACACAATCTTTTAAAATGTTATAAATACAAATAAATTAAGAAAAAATAGAAAAACTGTCCTTGCCTGTTGAGTTGAAAGGGTTTCCAGAGTAAGGTGTTTTATTTCCAAAATTGTTTTGCCTCTTTTGAACAAAGATCTGCATCAGACAAAGCCAAGAGCTGATCTATGAATGGTTCAAAGAATAATTATTCCATGCTGTAGTAGTGCCTTATAGCAACTATCAGGAAAAATTGAGGAAGTCTGAAATAAAAAAAAAATTACTGGGTGTTCTGTCTAGCACATTTTGGGTTATCTTCATCTTTCACTGTCAGATCTATTTTACAGCCTTGCAAGTTGTAGAATTTTTATAGGAAAGCAAGTTTTCTTATCCTTAGAAAAACAAATTGGTCCCTAGAAATGTGATTGAGTATTATCATGTGGATATTGAGCAACTTTGCAGCTATTTTGTACTCCATTTTAGCATTCCTGATGGCCTACAAATATATGTGTTTGAATTTTTCTTTTAACTACTTGTAACACTTGCTCCCTTGTGCTAAATAAAATCTTAACATGTTTATTTTGTATTTTTATGAGAATCATGATCTGCCTCTTTCTTTTTGTAAGAGTATCACTTTTTTACACAATTTTAATGGCTATATTCCACTTACAGTTGTACAGAATATAGCCAATATTTTGCAATAACTGTTTTTAAAAAAGGTACCTTTTAACACAGCTAACAATATTAAAGCATTGCCTTTGTAATTTAAATTGTATGATACAACTTTGTGATTTGAATTGAAATTATACTTGTGTGAGAAAACATTAACCTATGGTCTATCAGAAAACTGGTTTCTATCTGGTGTTTTAAAAAGAGTTTTCAGTTAGTCAGTCAGTTCAGTCGCTCAGTCACGTCCGACTGTTTGCGACCCCATGGACTGAAGCACACCAGGCTTCCCTGTCCATCACCATCTCTGGGAGCTTGCTCAAACTCATGTCCATCAAGTTGGTAATGCCAACCAACCATCTCATCCTCTGTCAATCCTTATCCTCCTGCCTTTAATCTTGCCCAGCATCAGGGTCTTTTCCAAGGAGTCAGTTCTTCGCATCAGGTAGCCAAAGTATTGGAGTTTCAGCTTTAGCATCAGTACTTTGAATGAATATTCAGGACTGATTTCCTTTAGGATGGACTGGTTGGCTCTCCTTGCAGTCCAAGGGACTCTCAAGAGTCTCCAACATCACAGTTCAAAAGCATCAATTCTTGGACACTCAGCTTTCTTTACAGTCCAACTCTCATATCCATACATGACTGCTGGAAAAACCACAGGTTTGACTATACAGACATATGTCAGCAAAGTGATATCTCTGCTTTTTAATATGCTGTCTAGGTTGGTCATAGCTTTTCTTCCAAGGAGCAAGCATCTTTTAATTTCATGGCTACAGTCACCATCTGCAATAATTTTGGAGCCCAAGAATATGAAGTCTGTCACTGTTTCCATTGTTTCTCAGTCTATTTGCCATGGAGTAATGGAACCGGATGCCATAATTTTCGTTTTTTGAATGTTAAGTTTTAAGCCAGCTTTTTCACTCTCTTCTTTCACTTTCATCAAGAGGCTCTTTAGTTCTTCTTCACTTTGTGCCGTAAGGCTGGTGTCATCTGCGTATCTGAGGTCATTGATATTTCCCCTAGCAATCTTGATTCCAGCTTGTGCTTCTTCCAGTCCAGCATTTCCCATGATGTACTCTGCATATAAGTTAAATAAGCAGGGTGACAATATACAGCCTTGACAAACTTCTTTCCCAATTTGGAACAAGTTTTAGTTCTCAGAAATAAATGTCTAAGAATCAGTGGGTGAGGTACAGGGGAAGAAGAAGTTGGTTCTTAGAAAGTGACAACAGCTGTCTTGTCAAACTACATTAACCTTAAATTTAAAATCTGATGCACGATACTGGATGCTTGGGGCTGGTGCACTGGGACGACCCAGAGGGATGGTATGGGGAAGGAGGAGGGAGGAGGGTTCAGGATGGGGAACACATGTATACCTGTGGCGGATTCATTTTGATATTTGGCAAAACTAATATACAATTTGTAAAGTTTAAAAATAAAATTAAAAAAAAAATCTGAGTCATTCTTTGTTTGGTATCACCACATGAATTAGTTCAAAGGAAGAAGCTAACTCAGATGTGCTGGCTCCCAGCAGTCCTTTTCCTCTACAATAACTAAATGCACTGGGGTACCTATGGGCTCCTGGCTCACAGAGCTGCTTTCCCAAGTCTCTTCCCAGGGCAGGGATCTCACTTATAGGGCTACAATAGAATTGGCTAAAAGGTGTCCTTGGGCTTCCCAGGTGGTACAATGGTAAAGACTCTGACTGCCAAAGCAGGAGACACAGGCTCTATCCCTGAGTCTGGAATATACCCCAGAGTAGGAAATGGTAACCCACTTCAGTATTCTTGCTTAGAAAATCCCATGGACAGAGGAGCCTGCATGTGCAAAAGCAATTCAAATATAGTGTTTGGTTATTTTTCATTTTAATTTGGTTTTAAACTTATAGAGTAAAACAAAGAATGCCTCCTCTCTGTATTATTATTGCTATTCTTTGCTTGTTTTCTAAATTCTGAAATTGCTGGACCGTTTCCTCTGAAATACTTTATTCTGTATTTCTGAAGTACATGGACAATCTCTTACACAATGTTCAAAATCAGGATATTTAACATGGATACAGTACTGTCCTCTAATTCACACTCTTTATTTAAATGTTATCAGTTGTGTCAACAATGCCCTTCATACATATTTATCTTCCTGTTTCAGGATCAAACTCAAGATATCAGATTGTCATTACCCTTTTTTGTTGTTTAGTCAATAAGTCATGTCCAACTCTTTGTGACCCCGTGGGCTGTAGCCCACCCAGCTCCTCTGTCCATTGGGTTTCCCAGGCAAGAAGAATACTAGAATGGTTTCCATTTCATTCTCCAGGGCATCTTCCTGGCTCAAGGACTGAACCCTCATCTTCTGTATTGCCAGGCAGATGCTTTACCACTGAGCAACTGGGGAAGCCCCGTTACCCATTTACTTTCCTTTCACCGAGAGCAATTCCTCAGCCTTTGTTTTTCTTTCTGATCTTACCATTAGTAGTGATTACCGGCCAATCATTCTGTAAAATGTCCCTCAGTGGGTGACTGGCTTATGTTTCTTTATAACTAGATTCATGTTATACATTTCAAAGTAAAAACAAAAGTGATGCTGTGTCCTGCTCCAGTACTTCATTATCAGGAGGCACACAATTCCAGTTTGTTCTGTTACTGATTACTTGCCTAGGATAAAATAACTCTTATTTGTTTCGTGTATAAAATAAAAAGAGTTTTAAAAATTCATGACTAATCATGTTCATCAGAAACAAAAAGTGGCCCCTTGACACCAAAATTGGCATTTGGTAAGTATATAATATACAAAAGAAGTCAATTTATTACTTTTCTGGAGAATTCCATGGACAGAGGAGCCTCGCAGGCTACAGTTCATGGGGTTGCAAAAAGTCAGACATGACTGAGCAACTAAAACTTTCCCACTACCACTGTGGAGAATATGAACCATAGAGTAATATGGGAAAATAATCTAAAGTAGAGTGGATATATATATATATGTATAACAGATCTATATTGCTGTGCACCTGAAATAACTCAACATTATAAATCAACTATACTCCAATAAAAATTTAAAAGAATAACCATAGGGTAAGTGAGATTATTTTTTACTATAATCAGAAATTTTTTCCTTTTACAAAGCTGGAGACTTTCCTTTATTTACATGTATCCTTCCTTATTTCCTTCCTTTTTTCCTTCCTGTCTCTTTTTATCTCTTAGTCTTTTTTGCTTTATAGCTATTTTTTCCAAGTAAAATGTTCTTAAAATACAACTATAAATTAACAGTGCCACTCGTTGCCTATATATATATATATATACACACAAATCAATTGCAATATGAATGTATTGTAATGTATTGTTGATTGTTCTGAAGTTATGTTTTTAAAAACACTTTCTAAGTTCTGTTGATCTGCACGTATTTACTTTGCAAAGACAAATAGTGGTTGTATTAGCTTTGATTTAAGATGATCTATTTCATTGTGACTTGATCTGAGAAACAATGAGTATTTAGTCAATATGTATAATGTAAGACAATAATTTCACCGTGAAAGTCCAATGCGGCAGATTTTTCTATTTTTATAAAATATTAATTTAAAATAGTCAAATATATTTTTCTTCCAATAATGTGTAGAATAATAAAGTTAGCTTTCCAACATACCATTTTGAGCATATTAAAGAACTAGGCAGTCGTAAAATTTTATGCAAATAATGATTAGGAGCCAACTCATAGGATATTATATATGACATACCTAAAAGTGAATATAAATTGCATTTAGCTTTCAGGTGGTATCTGGGAATAAATTTCTGATTTAATCAAATATATGGTATCTGTTTCAGAATTTATAACTAGTTAACATCACCCAACTGGTACAGATAGTTTTTAACTGATAGATTTTTGCTAAATTTAGTGTCTAGCATTTTGAAAACAATTTTGAACTAGATTTTATATACCCACATATCAGTCATCTTATCTGAAATATTTTGCAAACAAGTTTTAAATATATAGAATAAATATTTTACTAGAGTTACAAGAGAAAACATTTTCTTTATGCTATAAAGTATAATGCATTCCTCATTAATTGCATATACATCATATTCACCAATATTTTAGAAATAATTATTTTGAGAAACAGTGTCTTATAAAGCAAGGAATATGAGGTTCAAAAGTTTTCCAGTGTTTTATTTAGCATAGCATTATTCAGATAATACTAAAAAGACTAGAGTTGCAGTGAAATTTTAGTTTGCCAACCTAAAGGACCATAAATACATACATATTTATTTCATACATATGTATTTTAATTAAAATCAGCCATGCCTCTTATCACTCTGCTGGTGCAAATACAGTATAACATATCCTAGGCAAATTCTCTTGTGGTTTTAAAGGTTGGCTTTTTCTTCTTCTTAATAGACTGAATATATACTAGTCTAAAGAATACAATGACTTTTACAGATAGTGACAAATATTATAACTAAGTGGGCTTTTCCAATCATGTAGTGATCCCATCGTCTTGTTTCAGGTCCATATTGTAGGTTAAGGAATTGCCCCAAGCTACTCCTGCCATTCCTTTCCTTTGGTCCCCTACCTCCCAATTCCTGTGGCCATCACAGTTTATAAGATTTTTACATTGGATGGATGCAACTATTGCATCTGGTGTCTTAATATTTTCTCTGCCTTAAGAATAAAGTGGTAAAGGAGGAGATAAGAATTTAGGTTAGTTACATGGGTCATCTGGCCTAATAGTCTAGATTTTTTTGACAAGCTGCTCATCTGCTAAAACAATTACAGCAATATTGAGACAGTCAGTCAATCCCTGGCCTTGATTTTTTTTTAATACTAGGAGGAGCTTAAAAATATTTTCTAGGCAAAAGCCATTTCTCTGGATCACTTTAGGAAGGACCCTGGCAACAGAGGAGCTGAAGAAATGAGCTCACTGAAATCAGTCATCTGTTCAGACCCTGAAATTCAATTTCCAGGAAAACTGTCCCCTATGTCAAGGCTGAGTGTCACCCATGGAAAATGACTCCTGTAACCTTATTAGAGAAGCCAGTTGAAGAGGCAGCTATGGCTCCCCAAGAAGGAACACACATCATTTGCCCAGTAATCTTTTGAGCAGACCCTTACAGATAGCTCCAATGGGCCAGGAACTGTATGGGCTCCTGGGTATATGGAGGGCTAGACACATTTGCCCCGTTATCTCCACAAGCCCTCTTTCTCAGGGGACAGACTAACAGGATTCCTTTCAACCAAAGTAAACAGAAAACAATGTAAGTTATGGATCCTAGGGTCAGTTCAGAAAGGTCAAACCAATTCACTGTAAATGTGTCTGAAAAGTCAAGGAGGGAATAGAGGATGAGTGTGTATGGAATGTGTAGTGTGTAGTTTGTGTTTGTGGTGTGTGTAGTGATGGGGGTTGGGGGAGAATGGGGCTGAAGATAGAACTAAAGAATATGCTTAAGTCTGAAAAAGTTAACATTTACTGATTTTGCATGAAACTAAGCCCAAGTTTTTATTATCAGCTAATTTTGTGAACTTTTTGGTGGACAGTTTGGAATAAACATATAATTTCTTCTCTGCCATATTTTTTCAAGTCCAAATATTCCAGCTCCTCTGGAGTTACTGCAGGCATTTCTAATTATTTTAAAATTTAGTGCCTGCATCCTGTCAGATTCAAGAGACCATATTAATTAACTCCACCCACAGAAATCCAACTTAGCCATTTTCAGTGAGAAGTAAGGCAAAGGCCATTGGGCACTTCAGTTACTCCATCACCATAATCCTTCACAGTGTACAAGTCTGATTTAGACACTGTGTTATCCTTGCAGGCTTGCTTGGCGGGCACAGACACAGATGGAGGGGATGGTCTGGGTAGTTTTCACCAGTGGTCTCAAAGCACCTTCAAGGGCACCTGTAGACTCTTTTTTTTTTTTGGTACTGACAAGATCTCTCCATTTACACATCTTTCAGGCATATGAAGACTGTTACCTAAACAATGTTCTTTTTATAATTTATCTAGATTTAAAGTGTTGCTCCTGGGACTTCTCTAGCACTCCAGTGGCTAAGACTTCCCACTCCCAGGGCAGGGGGCCCAGGTTTGATCCCTGGTAAGGGAACTAGATCCCACATACTGCAACTAAGACATGACACAACCGGAAAAAATAAATATTTTTTTCCTGGTTAATGGGGTAGAATTTTATGTTTTCTTGCAGTGAGTTGTCTGAGCTGCCCTCCTCTGCTCACTGACCCCAAAGCTGTGTGAACCCTGGAATCCCAAAAGGAGACCTGAGCTCTTCCTGACTCCTGACCCCTGAGCTCTGTCAATTGGATGTGTCTGAAGCAAGAGGATCTCAGATCACTTAGAATTCATGCAGGTCACATAAAAAGATGCTCAACATTGCTAATAATTTTTAGAGAAATGCAAATCAAAACTACAATGAGATATCATTTCGCACCAGTCAATATGGCCATCATCAAAAAGTCTACAAACAGTAAACACTGGAGAGAGTGTAGAGGAAAGGGAGCCTCTACAAAGACATGGTTTGAAAGGACACATGCACCTCAGTGTTCACTGCAGCACTGTCTACAACAGCCAAGACCTGGAAGTAACCTAAGTGTCCATTGAGAGAGGAATGGATAAAGAAGATGTGGTACATATACACAATGAAATATTATTCAATCATTCAAAAGAATTAAGTAATGCCATTTGCAGTAACATGGATGGACATGGAGATTGTCACACTCAGTGAACTAAGAAAGAAAGAGGAAGACGAATATCGTATGATATCACTTACATGTGGAATCTAAAAAAAAAAAAAATGAACTTATTTACAAAACAGAAACAGACTCATAGACTTAGAGAGTGAACTTATGGTTACCGGGGGTGGGTATACACCCTACTATATTTAAAATAGATAACTAACAAGGACCTACTGTATAACACAGGGAACTCTGCTCAATATTCTGAAATAACCTAACAGGAAAAGAATTTGAAAAAGAGTGTGCATGTATAACTGAATCACCTGGTTGTACAACTAAAGCTAACACAGCATTGTTAATAAACTATGCTCCAAAGTAAAACCAAAAAAAAATTTTTTTAAAGAACTCATGCAGGGGTCAGGGGCATGGGGGTTACGTGTCCAGTAGGCAGCAAGACTAGCGAGGTGCCCCTATTGCACCCCATGCCTAGGTTACTGTATAGCTAGGTGGTCCATGGAAGAGATGACCTTGGCTGTGGTCCCAGAAACTCAGTGTTCCTGGTTCCTGTCTTTTTCCTACACTTCATCCCTAGCTTTCCCATTGATCTTGTGAGTTGTCTAATACCATTACAATTAATTTCTTGTGTAGCTCTGGAGACAGTTTCTCTTCTTCATATTAAGAAGTCAGTTGTTTTTTTTTTTTTTCAAATATAGTCTGTAGTTAGGGTGATTTCATCCTTTGGGTCAGCCACAGTTGCTTCTCTAATTTTATACTTTGAGTTTTAGATAGGCATTGTGGCAAATGAACCCTGACTGAGTTAAAAATGTCTTGTTTAAAGACAGTTATGTAAGAAGTGTAAGAACCAAGGCTTGGGTCTTCCAACTTCAAATCTCAGATTTTTCTCTAAATTTTCTAGCACAAAAATGATTGTTGTGGGGAAAATGTAATAAGATTTATCTTATTCTCTCTTTATAGTACAGTTTTAAATTTTTTCTGTCTGAGCCACCAGGGAAGCCCAAATAAAAATAATCTATGGAAGCTCAATTTTCCACACTCTCTTTCAGCCAAAACTGTATGTGCTTAACCATCCATAGAAAGGACAAAATATATAATTTAAGGGTATGTGGATTGTTTTCTAGCTAATGTGACTGTATAAGTAGTTAAGAAATAAAAGCAAGTTCCTTCTAGACAAAAAATAAGCAAAAACACACACAAAACAAAGCATAAAAAACAGACATGATGGACTGATGAACTTTTATTTTACTCTTTCTTTTGTTGCTGTTGTTCAGTCGCTCAATCATGTTCGACTGTTTGTGAACCCATGGACTGTAGCACACCAGGCTTCACTGTCCATCACCATCTCCCAGAGCTTGCTCAAATTCATGTCCATCAAGTTGGTGATGCCATCCAACCATCTTGTCCTCTGTCATCCCTTTCTTCTCCTGCCTTCAATCTTTCCCAGCATCAGGGTCTTTTCTAATGAGTTAGCGCTTCACATCAGAGAAGGCAATGGCAACCCACTCCAGTACTCTTGCCTGGAAAATCCCATGGATGGAGGGGCCTGGTAGGCTGCAGTCCATGGGGTCGCTAGGAGTCAGACACGACTGAGCGACTTCACTTTCCCTTTTCACTTTCATGCACTGGAGAAGGAAATGGCAACCCATTCCAGTGGTCTTGCCTGGAGAATCCCAGGGACAGGGGAGCCTGGTGGGCTGCCGTCTATGGGGTCTCACAGAGTCGGACACGACTGAAGCAATGCAGCAGCAGTAGCAGCAGCAGCAGTGCTTCACATCAGGTGGCCAAAGTATTGGAGCTTCAGCTTCAGCATTAGTCCTTCCAATGAATATTCAGGATTGATTTCCTTTAGGATTGACTTGTTTGATCTCTTTGCAATCCAAGGGACTCTCAAGAGTCTTCTCCAATACCACAGTTCAAAAGCATCAATTCTTCAGTGTTCAGCCTTCTTTATGGTCCAACTCTCATATCTATACCTGACTACTTGAAAAACCATAGCTTTGACTATACAGACCTTTGTCAGCAAAGTAATGTCACTGCTTTTTAATATGCTGTCTAGGTTTGTCATAGCGTTTCTTCCAAGGAGCAAGCATCTTTTAATTTCATGGCTGCAGTCACCATGTGCAGTGATAATGGAGTCCACGAAAATAAAGTCTGTCACTGTTACCATTATTTCACAACAGGGCCAACATCTCGACTGAAGCACTTGGGTCCCTGAGCCTAAGGCGTTCCAGTTAAGACATGCCCAGATTCCTGACCCCCAGAACTGTGAGCTAATCAGTGCTTGTCGCTTTAAGCCACTAAATTTGGGGATAATTTATTATGCAGCAATAAAGAAATGAACATGGAAATTAAAACACAGTCAGCAGCTCTACCTCAGACTTTCCCTCGCTTTGAGAAATATTGTGTCCCTTCACCATGGTGGAATCTACCTTTTGAGGATAAGAATCTTTATTGAAGATTAAAATTTTATACACAGGCAAGGACAGAAAATTAAAACAAATGTATGTGCCTCAGAGAAAATTGAGTCATGCAGAGACAGCTATAACCCAGAAGCCATGTGGAAAATATATAGAGGTTCCAAGTCAAGATATAGCTAGAACATATGTGCCTAACATACACAGTTGAATTTCATTTTTGTTCTTGAAATTAAATAAACAGAACAAAACAAAATGAACACTCTGTTGTTCCCTGAAGTTATATGCATTAGGAAAAAGAATATAAAATCCATCACTTTTGAGCCAAGCAAAAAACTGTAGAATTGAAGTGGGCACCAAGCACTTGTACTGTAAAGGTACAGCTTCTTTCTTTCATTCATCTGCCAACTCAGAAGCATCTGCAATTTTATTAATAATTTTAAGAAGTATTATAGATTGCTCTTAATTTAAATGTCAACATGTTCTATCCTCCAGGTTTTTTCCCTCGGTCTCACAATCACATTTATTGCTTGTGCAACCTCTATTTTTCACATTTGAAGAGGCTTCCTGAATTCTGATTTGTCCCTGCATGTACCCCAGTGGCCATGGGGTACATGCTAGTTTCAATTCTCCTCCATGCTAGTTTCAATTCCAGGAAATGGTCTGCCATCATCACCCTTCATAGGTGTGTGAGGACATTTGTACCCCACAGGTCACACAAATTCTCATCATAAATAAATAAGCCCTTTTTTGAAGTTGAAACTGCTTTCCTTTAAATGTATGGTTCTCTTGACAACCTGCATACAAGAGTATGACTATAATTTACCACTGGGAAAAGGCAACTATTAATACTTAGAAAATAACACTAAATAGAAAGCCAGAATTGATTTGAACAATAATACATATATGGGTGTCAATTTCATATTCTCTAGACATGTATTTGAGCAATGTTTCACACTAATCTTTATTGTCATTTTATTCAGATATTTGGGAATCCCTTCTTAGTAATTATATTGTTCATTTCTAACCCTTAAGACAAACACATATTAACTGCATGTTTGTGTTCATTCCCTTCTCTACAGCTGTTATAATTCAATATAGAGTATTATGCTCTCTTTAGGATGTCAGATAGTTTCAACAAAAAATATTGAAAAAAAAACCTACCTGTTGAATTAAATACAGACTATGTCTTAATTTTTAGTTTCTAAAAATAGATGTGAATAATGGATGTCTGAGACTTTCAAAATCTATACATTAATATGAGTCCTTAATATTAAACTTATCTATAACCTATTTAAAAGCATAAACAGGTGCATCATCTTAAAAGATTGGAACTGACATTGCAAATTTTACCTCTAAAACAACCGCTACAATTTGACACAAAAAATGAAGGTTTTGAGTCAATTATGGGAGGGGAATCTAGAATGAAAAGCATGAATCTAGTGCTTAGATTGTAAGCTTCTTAAAGCACTTGAGATAAATTTGATAAAGTTTTGCTCAAGCATGAGAAAGAACATTCTGGTGATTCAAAAGCGCTGAGTGGCTTTAAACATTAAAATGTGTAACAGTTGGTCCTCTGGAAGAATCTGATGAAACTTATGTCGAGAATATTGACTTTAGTCACGTATTCTAGATTTTTATGAAAAAAAAAATAGTTTTGGAAATGTTTAAAAGAGAGTTAGACAACAAATGGAATCAAAAAAATTTGGTGTTTCCTGTGTGTATTTTGAATTATACCTGTAATTGCAAATTCCAGGCCCCTCCCAGACACAACAGCTCTTCAATATCCCTGGAATCATCTTCCAAAACTAACTTGAAGCTCAGTTCACACAGGTGAACCACTCCTTATGCACTCACCATCCTGAGTCTCCCAGATATTACCACACACTGTAACATGAGGACTGCTGTTATCTCATTTCACAGATGGCTAAGCAAAAGCCTGAGGGTTAAGGAATCCAGCAAGATCATTCACACAGTCAGTGAAGGGACCAGGGACTGATCCATGTTTGTCTATTCCCAATTCTTGGCTCCTATTACCTCTCCACAGGAAGGCCCTGAAATAATCCATTCACACCATGGGGAGCCACCACAGTTGTATTTGGTCAACAGTGATAACACCAGCCATTTATTTATTGCTACTTCATGCTCCGTGAATTCAATACTTTGCCAAGAAATTCTCCAAACAAAAGTGGGCTGATCACAGTCATTGTGAACCTAAATGGGAAAAGAATCTGGGAAAGAATAGATATATGTATATATATAACTCAATCACTTTGTTGTACACCTGAAACTAACACAAGATTGTTAATCAACTACACTTTAATACAAAATATTTTTTTAAAAAAGAAGTCATTGTGTTTCTGTACTCTTTGATTCATCTAATGGTTTAATACCATCATTTAGATATTATTTAGATATTATCACTCGATTTCATTCATTCATTCAACAAATATGTACAGACCCCCTACTCTTGGGGTACAGAGTAGGGTACAGATACCCTACTCTGTATCCAATTTTGTATTGATCCTGCAGATGTGATGATAAACCAGAAAGAAATGGCCCTACCTATGTGGAACTTTCATTCTAGCCATAAAGATAACCACAACTCAATGAGTGCCAGTCACTATTTAACTATTATTGTGAAAGGTCTTAGGAAGGAAAAGTGTTGGATGTTAATTAAACATTATTTGGGACATTCAAGCTGTGATAACTTGAGAGTCAAAGGCAATCAATATAAAATTGTGTGGCGTCTAAAAGTGGCCACAACTTTGTTCATGAACGGGACACAGCCCCCAAGTTTTCCCTTATGCTGCCTAGGCTATTCCAGGCAAGCACTATATTTTGTTTTTCACTTGCTCAGTCATGTCTGACTCTTTGTGACCCCATGGACTGCAGCATGCCAGGATTCCCTGTCCTTCACCATCTTCCAGACCTTGCTCAGACTCAAGTCCATTGAGTCGATGATGTCATTCAATCATCTCATCCTCTGTTGTCCCCTTCTCCTCATGCCTTTAATCTTTAAGCATCATGGTCTTTGCCAGTGAGTTGGCTTTTCACATCAGGTAGCCAAAGTACTGGGGCTTCAGCTTCAGCATCAGTCCTTCCAATAAATATTCAGGGTTGATTTCCTTTAGGATTGACTGGTTTAATCTCCTTGCTGTCCAAGGAACTCTCAAAAGTCTTCTCCATATAGAAGAATGGGAAAGATTATGTATATCTATTACTGGGAAAATTCAAACTTAAAACATCATAAACAACCTACTGGTTTCGTAGAAACAACATTTCTGCAGGCTGATCATGACCCATGACTCAGCAGTGAGGCACTAATACATGCCCATTCCTGCCCCATGCAGACCTCCTACAATGTGTCTTTGGCTTCATGACTCCCCATTGGCCCAGCAAAAAATTTCCCAGAACTGAAGTAGACTCTGAGAGTCTTATAATCACCCTTCCTTCCTTTCCCTTTCCTAGTGCCAGACTACCACCAGGGTTTGGTGTCTCTCATTGAGTCCTCTCATCCTTCCTTCACAGACATTCCCCCAGTATCTCTCACACATTTTATTCCATCTTAGTATTTCTTCTCAGAGGACCGACACAGACACAGGGGTTAAAAGCAAAATATAGATTTTCTATTGAAAGAAAAATCATAAGCAAATACTGAAATCTGGTTGATTATGTGTGTGTTGAAATCTTTAGAAAGACATGTAAATATGTTTGCAATTTACTTTTAAAGGCATCAAAAATAAGATGCTGTGATGAATAGAAAATGAATATTTGAATAGGATAAAGTGCATATAATAAAATGTTAACAGTAGGATCAAAGTGATAAGTGTATGGGGTTTTTCAAAATTACTGCATATTTGGAAATGTTCTGATGAGGCTACAAGGGATGATTGGGAGCAGGTGTGCTCTGGATGAGGGTACAGCATTGCTGCAGGAACATGACTTGACAGACTTTGCCCAGAGTGTGTGGCAGGGGGCTTCACCATTGTAGGGCCATTGGGACTGCAAGGAGATCCAACCAGTCCATTCTGAAGGAGATCAGCCCTGGGATTTCTTTGGAAGGAATGATGCTGGGGCTGAAACTCCAGTACTTTGGCCACCTCATGTGAAGAGTTGACTCATTGGAAAAGAATCTGATGCTGGGAGGGATTGGGGGCAAGAGGAGAAGAGGACGACAGAGGATGAGATGGCTGGATGGCATCACTGACTCGATGGATGTGGTCTCAGTGAACTCCGGGAGTTGGTGATAGACAGGGAGGCCTGGCATGCTGCAATTCATGGGGTCGCAAAGAGTCGGACACGACTGAGTGACTGATCTGATCTGATCTGAGATAAAGAGCAAAATCAGAATGCACCAAACATTTCAAATACCAAAGACATTCCCACTGGATTTGGCACTTATTTATAGAGCTTCAGAAGCTGTAAGCAAACCTGGACGTGGGCTAAGTCCATTCCTACATGAAGTGTCCTCACTTCAGGAATCACAGAGGAGATGCCGTGACCACAGGTCTGATCATCTGCTCCTGATTCTTGTCTTCCAGGTGTGACTCTCATCCAGCAAGAACCGTGAGAAGAGTGTCCTTTGATCCACCCACTCTCCCTCCTGTGTGCTCTGACTGTCTGGGCTGTCTCACCTGACTCATCAGGTTAGTATGGTGGGCCACCTTTGCACTGACTCCACCCATCTGATGAGCCTAGCTTGAGGGTAAGGGCTGATTTTCCATTGTATACCCAGGGTTCCCATGGGGATGCCTTAGGCTGTTGCAGGGCTTCTTTTCCACAGGGGCCCGCAGCTGCCAGACAATGAGAATCTTGTCCTCTGTCCACAAGCTTATGGGACAGCCTCATCTGTGACAAACACAATGCTGCTCATGGCATATTGTTTTGCATTGTGTAGGGTTGGCCAAAATGTTTGTTCAGGTTTTTCCCTAAGACATTATGGAAAACCCAAATGAACTTTTTGGCCAACCATATAACAAGGTTAAGAAGAAGCTAAATTAACCCTGCCTCCTTGCCACCTCCTCTTTGCCTGGGTTTATGAAGGAGCCTCAGATCATGCTCAGCAATGCTGAGCTGCAGCGTGGTGTGAGCCTCAACCTCCCTCCACACTGGTCACCCTCAGTAGGCAGCAGGCGGGTTTTGTCATCTTACATGTATTTTAAGGGACTTCCCAGGTGGCACAAATTGTAAAGAATCTGCCTACCAATGCAGGAGACACAGGAGACGCAAGTTTGGTCCCTGGGTTGGGAAGGTACCTGGGAGGAGGAAATGGCAACCCACTCCAGTATTCTTGCCTGAGAAATCCCACGGACAGAGGAGCCTGGTGGGCTGCAGTCTATGGGGTCACAAAGAGTTGGACATAACTGAGCATGCACACACACACACAAATGTATTTTTTAAATTGCCACCAGCATCCTCCCAGCCATCAATCAGGACTCAGAAAATTGTGTTGAAGGAAGATGTGCCAGGAAAGCAAGGCAGGTCTTGAGGCAGGTCTTTGAACAGCATGATTGATGGAAAGCAAATCGACCCACTGCAAAATTCACCCCCTTTCTCATGGAAGGTAGTTCTGCTCATTGATAAGTTTATTCATATCATTCATACAAGTGCTCCACCAAGTTACACTGGAAGACAACTAAAGAAAGACATTTTCACAGCGAGATTACCTCACTGAAATCCTCCCATGGTGATGTCTGAGTCAATGGCCCCATTCACACATTTGAAGTCAATATCCTGAAGTTTGACAAGGACTCAAGAAACTGATGGGGATGGAGCATATAAAGACAGAGGAGTTTGGTAAAAGCAGACAAAGCCGTTAGCTGGAAAATTTCTTACAGATTTTATCCCCTAACTGTGAGTCTTTGGGAGGTTGAGAAGTAAATAAAAACCAAGCAAAGCCACCTCCTCCTAGCCAGGAGATTTGGAAATAATAGATAGTGGATTTCATGCTGCTGTGAAAATTACTGGAAAAGAAAACTAACATCAGTGAAACCACCTTTATATACACACACAAACACACATAATACCAAACCAGCCTGTGGTCCCTGTAACTAGAGTGGCTGAACATTATTACCCAGTGACGAGGGAAAGAAGGTACCATGTAACAAAGGACATTCTCATGACTAATAAATGTGAGTTCACACCTCTCTAACACACAGGGCTGGATTTCAGTATGATGCTATAGAAATTTCCTAAATCATACAGTTAAAAGATATTTCCAGGTTGTAACACTATTCCTATACATTGATATTGATATAATTAAAGGAATTCATAATAGTATATTTTTGCGGTCATGGTGGTAAGTCACTTTAGCTGTGTCCGACTCTTTTTGACTGCATGGACTGTAGCACACCAGGCGCCTCAGTCCTTGGGATTCTCCAGGTTAGAATGCTAGAGTGGGTTGCCTTTTCCTTCTCTAGGGAATAGAGTATTCTGAGTATATTTTAAAGTTTTGCAGGCAAATTTTAGGCTCTAAAGTTAAAAACATCGTTTGAAATAATATATGAAATACGAAAGGAAAGAAGTAGGAAAACATGGCATACATAAGAGGTTCAACTGTAAGTAATCATCATGTTCTGACTAGACCTGAATGTAGATGATCACTTGTGTCAATCATGAAGATCCAGGTGAAATAAAGTCATGCAAAGCACACACTGTGCATGCATGCTAAGTCACTTCAGTCGTATTCAACCCTTTGAGACCCTATGGAACATAGCCTGCCATGCTCCTCTCTCCATGGAATTCTCCAGGCAAGAATACTGGAGTGGGTTGCTATGCCCTCCTCCAGGGGATCTTCCCGACCAAGGAATGGAACCCGAGACTCCTGTGGCTCCTGCATTTTAGGCAGATTCTTTACCAGTGAGCCACCAGGAAAGCCCAAAGAACACACTGCTGCTGCTGCTAAGTCACTTCAGTCGTGTCCGGGCAGCCCACCAGGCTCCCCCGTCCCTGGGATTCTCCAGGCAAGAACACTGGAATGGGTTGCCATTTCCTTCTCCAATGCATGAAAGTGAAAAGTGAAAGTGAAGTCGCTCAGTCGTGTCTGACTCTTAGCAACCCCATGGACCGCAGCCTACCAGGCTCCTCTGTCCATGGGATTTTCCAGGCAAGAGTACTGGAGTGGGGTGCCATTGCCTTCTCCGAAAGAACACACTACTATATATAAAATAAATAATCAACTAGCCTACTGTAGAGAACTCTACCCAATATTCTGTAATTATCTATATGGGAAGAGTTAGTTGCTCAGTTGTGTCCAACTGTTTGTGACTCCATGGACTGCAGCCCATCCGGCTCCTATGCCCATGGGATTTTCCAGGCAAGATACTGGAGTGGGTTGCCATTCCCTTCTTTAGGGGATCTTCCCAACCCAGGGACTGAACCCAGGTCTCCCACATTGCAGGCAGATTCTTTACCATCTGAGCCACTATATGGGAAAAGAATCTGAAAAAGAATGGGTATTTACATATGTATAATTGAATCACTTTCCTGAACACCTGAAACTAAAACAATATTGTAAATCAACTATGTGCTGTGCTGTGCTCAGTTGCTCAGTTGTGTCCGACTCTGTGACCCCATGAACCGTAGCCTGCCAGACTCTTCTGTTCATGGAATTTTCCAGGCAAGAATACTGGAGTGGGTTACCATTTCCTTATAAAATAAAACTTAAGTTTAAAAAAAAAAAAAAAAAAGTAGTGGAAAGACTAAGTTGTATTTTCAATCCTGCAGTATTCAGCCATATACTAGTATCCAAGTTATGTGTGTGGTCTTCTCTTATCTTCATGTGTGTCTTCTAGCCATCTCATCTGAGCCCCAAGAGCATGGCTCTGGACTCAGGTCAGGTCAAACCACATCACAATGACCTACAGGGAACATGAGTCTGGGTACCTCTGCATTTCTGCATTGAGTGATCTCACAGGCATCCTCTTTTTCTGGGCTCATTCATGTTGTTTAATGCCAATCAAGTCAATTATATAGAGCCAGCCCTGAGAATCCTGCTGCCTATGAATCTCAAAATAAGACCTATCTCAAACTTGATTTCAGTTTTTACAACTAAACTTTATCTGTCTTTAAAATCAGATGACAATATTGGTTAATTTAACACAAATAGCACAAATTGAACTCAAGATGGTATTGTATCCTTCTGACATTTGGTATTTCTTTTCTTTTTTTCATTGTTTTCACAGTGTACACTAACGACCTTTGTTTAAACTTCCATGTTAGCCATATATAGTCACATCCCTGTTCATCTAAAATTCAACTGCATTTCTTTCTCTCAGCCAATATGGTTTGCCATTTCGTCCTTAAATTTCCAAAGAAATTAATTATACTTCTTTATAATTAGCTCAGGTTTTCTGTTTAAATAAATGGTACTTATATATTTTTATAACAGATATAGCTTAACTTTACACATTCCTCACAAATGTTATCTCGGTGAAAATAACATTCATAATATATGTAAATATATTAATGTTATTTCCAGTCTGGATCTCAGTTTCTTGTCCAAACTTCCAAAGACATCACTAGAACTTTTGGTTACCAATCTGACTCTTCAAGATCCCCATTTCCATACTCTGTCCCTTTTAAACAACAAGTTCTGCACTTGAGCTGGTTTCTGTGGCTTACGTTTTCTTTATCTATCAACCAAAGACATCTCTCCAGCACTGTGAACAGCTTTACTATCTCATTGACTCATTTCTTGCCCACAGTCCCACCCTCAGCACCTGCCTCTTCCTTCCAAAGCCTCATCCCCAAGTGTCAGAACACTGAGCACCACCTCAGAAGTCAGAGTGCTGTACACCCCTCTGCCAATCCCTAAACCTAACCCTCCAGAAGGATCTCCATGACTACATCATTGTTTCCAGGTAATTGTCCCCTGTGACATGTTCCTTAAAAAAAAAAAAGAAATCTCAGAGTTTAGCATACACTACAATAAGCAGCTTCTGGAGTTTAGTCTCTGAACTGCCAGCAATTTCTCTTAAATGGAGAAATAGAGGGGTAAAGTTTGAATATATTTCTCTCAAGTATTTTACCAGATAACACTGGTTTTATGGAATAACTTAGTTCTCAACCTGAGCGGAAGAACTTCAAGAACTTGTTTTCCTTGCAGAAGGAAAACTGTGACAGCATGGAGGTGCTTTCTCCAACAGTCAATGACTATGAAGAAAAACCTCCATAAGAAAGAAATCCTCAACAGCATCAGCAATTAGTGGTGAGAAAGAAACACTACTGCTGTTCTTTTCCCAAACAAGTATTGATCGATAATCCCACAAGTAATTTAACACATAAATCTTGAGTGAAAATTATATACCTGGAAATATGAAGGGAAGGTTAAGGAGACCACTGTTGATAGCTGCTTACCTGGGTGCAGGATAGGAGAGTGTGCGTGTGCTCAGTCATGTCTGACTCTTTTCAGCCCCACTGACAGTAGCTCACCAGGGCCCTCTGCCCAAGAAATTTTCCAGGCAAGAATACTGGAGTGGGGTGCCATTTCTTACTCCAGGGGATCTTTCTGACCCAGGGATTGAATCCGCGTCCCTTGCACCTCCTACATTGGCAGGCAGATTCTTTATCACTAGCACCACCTGGGAAACCCACCTGGGATCAGGAAAGCTGCAGACATACCTCCTAGGTAATTAAGAAGAAGAAACAACAGCAAATCCAGACTTCGTCTATTATCTTCTTTTCAGTCCTATTAGAAGCCAAGAGAGTAACTCAACTCTCTTTGTTGCTCAGTCTCTTAGTCATGTCTGACTCTTTGCCACCCCATGGACTGCAGCATGCCAGGATTCCCTGTCCTTCATTATCTCCCAGAATTTGTTCAAACATGTCCATTGAGTCGGTGATGACATTCAACCATCTCATCCTCTGTCATTCCCTTCTCCTCCTGCTTTCAATCTTTCCAGCATCAGGGTCTTTTCCAGTGAACCAGCTCTTCACATCAGATGGCCAAAGTATTGGAGCTTCAGCTTCAGCATCAGTCCTTCCAATGAATATTCAGGATTGTTATCCTTTAGGATTGACTGGTTTGATCTCCTTGCTGTCCAAAGGAATCTCAAGAGTCTTCTACAGCACCAAAGTTTGAAAGCATCAATTCTTCAGCACTCAGCCTTCTTTGAGCTCAAGTTAGTATAAGAAAAAGATACTCTCCAACACTCTGGCTCAGAGATACCAAGGAATTACCAGGGTCAAGATCAGACTCAGGCCAAATCCTCTGTGAGATGCTCTTTCTCTCTGAGCACCTGTAATCTAACATCCATGACTACCTATCATGACCATCTATCTATCTAGGAGAGGAACAATCTCTTCTAGGCATCTTGATATTTTTACCTGCAAGTTCAGCTCAGCTCAGCTAAGCAACTGAAGTATTTTCTGAGGTCCCCCTAAGACAGTCATGAGAAGAGAAAGGGTCTTAACTCAACCCACATGCCAATATAACTGAATTTTGTAAGTCAATCTCTTGGAGGAGAAGAAAGGATTTAAGAAATACCTTCTAATTTCAAACAGCCACAAGGACCCCATCTTCACATTAACCTACTCTCTGGGCTCAGGCTCAAATCCTGTCATGGTTCTAGCAATCTGGGAGAGAGGAGGTATTCACTCACACACGGTATTTCTAATTCTCTTGTTCAAAAGTGAATATCAAGAAAAGATGTCAATATTGTACCTGTGAGAATTGCATGCCCACAAAGAAAGTGAGAAGTAATATGTAGACTTAGAAATTTGCTTTTGGAACACATGCTACCACAAAAGATGATTTTTAGAAGATACTAGCATTTGAGCCAGACAGGCATGTGTTTCAAAGCTACTTCAGCTCCTTTCAGCTCCACAACTTAAAATGGCTTAGCTCTCCAAGCTTTCACATTATCTACTGAGGGACAGTCTGTTCTCCCTAGAGTGTCCTCATGAAAAATAACTAAGACCCCATGTTTAGTATCATGGGCTTTAGCACAGGTGAGACCATTTTGGGCCTGTAGCTTTCTCTTTGGGGGCTTCCCAGGTGGCTCAGTGGAGGAGGAAATGGCAACCCGCTCCAGTATTCTTGCCTAGAAAATCCCATGGACAAAGGAGCCTGGCAGGCTACAGCCTGTGGGGTCACAAAGATTTGAATATGACTGAGCGACTGAGCACACACAGCTTTCTTTTTAGCAGTACATACAAACATAAACTAACTCTTGGTCTCAGTCTGTTATGACCACTGGGGTGCATTTTTGAAATAGTTGAAGAGTGATAAAGTCTGGACTGAACAAAGTTAAGTGGCCTTTCAAGGATAAAGTTTTACTCACAAACACACAATGGCATTATGCCCCACCCACAAGAAATCTAGCTTAATTTTGGGGGATGTGTATCCTGTCAATACTTTTTGAAAAGTTCCCTCAAGGGGTTTTAACAGGCAGAAAATGTCAAGACTCGCTGTTCTAACCAGCAGAACAATCAAACTGAAACCAAAAAAACAGGCTAGAACCCAATACTACTAGGTTGGGAGAGCCCATCCCACTCGTAACTTATGAATATCCTGCACTGAGTCTCCTCAGGATCCAAATCCCCCAAAAGATGTCCTGGCCTAAAAATAATCCCTTCTTTTCTTTTGCTAATTGCTCCCATACCCCACTCTTCTTCCTATAAAACCTTTCCATTTTGTGTAACCTCTTACAGGGCCCTTCTAGTTGCTAGATGGCCCTAGTCAAAAATTGATGAATAAAACCAATGAGATTTTCAAAAAAAAAAAAGTCCCTGTGTGATGAATATTTAGCAAAAGGAATGGTTACAATATATGAACTTGCAATTGTCATCCTCCCGAAATGGGAAGACAGGTGAATGTAATCATGATTTCTACTCTGGTCCTTGAGAATAAAAGCAAAAGTGAAGTTGATCAGTCATGTCCTACTCTTTGCAACCCCATGGACTATAGCCTGCCAGGCTCCTCCATCCATGGGATTTTCCAAGCAATAGTACTGGAGTGGGTTGCCATTTGCTTCTCCAGGGGATCTTCCCAACCCAAGGACCAAACCCGGGTCTCTGCATTGTAGACAGACGCTATACCATCTGAGCCACCAGGGAAGTCTTGAGAATAGAAGATGTTCATCTAATTCAATTTCTCCTGGGTATTTGAAATTTGATCTTATATTTCCTTCACTACAGGGCATTGCTCTGTTAAACACATAAATAGAAAGCTAAATGGTTATAATTAACAAAATAAAAACTGCATTTCTGAAATAAGACCACCATTGGAAGCAGCTAATAGCAGTTAATATCCTAGAAAGAGAAATAGAGGATGAATTTGAGAATAATTTTGAAATAAAGAATTAAAATACTAAACAAAGTCCCATCAATTATCTATTAGAAATTTATTTTTATGTGTAATGAAATATGTTCATGCAAGAATACTAGAGTGGGCGGCCATTTCCTTCTCCAGGAAATCTTCCTGACCCAGAGATCAAACCAAGGCCTCCTGCATCACAGGCATGTTCTTTACCATCTGAGTCACCAGGGAAGCCCCAGTAGAATATGTTCAAAGCACAATTGTTTAGCTAATTGTAAAACACTACTGATGTTCAGTAGAGCTATATTTTCATAAAGATAGCTGTCAACTATATTGCACATGATTTCAGCAAATTGCTGAATAATGTAATTATTACTCATTTTAAACTGTATGAGTGTATATGTGTGCATGTGTGTGTGTGGATGTACACATGAAAGCCATGTTCTAAAACCGGGTAAAGTGTCCTGAATATCTCCAAGGAATTATTAATTCCATGAAGAGATGCTGCAATAGGCTTTGTGATTTCATTGTGAGGATGTTAGCTTGGCAACAGACTTTGTTGTTATTACCGTTTAGTTACTGTTAAGTCATGTTCCAAAGAATAGCAAGAAGAGATAAGAAAGCCTTCCTCAGCGATCTGTGCAAAGAAATACAGGAAAACAACAGAATGGGAAAGACTAGAGATCTCTTCAAGAAAATTAGAGAAACCAAGGGAACATTTCATGCAAAGATGGGCTTGATAAAGGACAGAAATGGTAGGGACCTAACAGAAGCAGAAGATATTAAGAAAAGGTGGCAAGAATACACAGAAGAACTGTACAAAAAAGATCTTCACGACCCAGATAATCACAATGGTGTGATCACTCAGCTAGAGCCAGACATCCTGGAATGTGAAGTCAAGTGGGCCTTAGAAAGCATCACTACGAACAAAGCTAATGGAGGTGATGGAATTCCAGTTGAGCTATTTCAAATCCTGGAAGATGATGCTGTGAAAGTGCTGCACTCAATATGCCAGCAAATTTGGAAAACTCAGCAGTGGCCACAGGACTGGAAAAGGTCAGTTTTCATTCCAATCCCAAAGAAAGGCAATGCCAAAGAATGCTCAAACTACTGCACAATTTCACTCATCTCACACACTAGCAAAGTAATGCTCAAAATTCTCCAAGCCAAGCTTCAGCATTACATGAATGGTGAACTTCCTGATGTTCAAGCTGGTTTTAGAAAAGGCAGAGGAACCAGAGATCAAATTGCCAACATCTGCTGGATCATCAAAAAAGCAAGAGAGTTCCAGAAAAACATCTATTTCTGCTTTATTGACTATGCCAAAGCCTTTGACTGTGTGGATCACAATAAGCTGTGGAAAATTCTGAGATGGGAATACCAGACCACCTCACCTGCCTCTTGAGAAATCTGTATGCAGGTCAGGAAGCAACAGTTCGAACTGGACATGGAACAACAGACTGGTTCCAAATAGGAAAAGGAGTACGTCAAGGTTGTATATTGTCACCCTGCTTATTTAATTTATATGCAAAGTACATCATGAGAAATGCTAGGCTGGAAGAAGCACAAGCTGGAATCAAGATTGCCAGGAGAAATATCAATAACCTCAGATATGCAGATGACACCACCTTTATGGCAGAAAGTGAAGAGGAACTAAAAGCCTCTTGATGAAAGTGAAAGAGGAGAGTGAAAAAGTTGGCTTTAAGCTCAACATTCAGAAAATGAAGATCATGGCATCCGGTCCCATCACTTCATGGGAAATAGACAGGAAAACAGTGGAAACAGTGTCAGACTTTATTTTTTTGGGCTCCAAAATCACTGCAGATGGTGACTGCAGCCGTGAAATTAAAAGACGCTTGCTTACTCCTTGAAAGGAAAGTTATGACCAACCTAGATAGCATATTCAAAAGCAGAGACATTAGTTGGCCAACAAAGGTCCGTCTAGTCAAGGCTATGGTTTTTCCTGTGGTCATGTATGGATGTGAGAGTTGGACTGTGAGGAAGGCTGAATGCCGAAGAATTGATGCTTTTGAACTGTGGTGTTGGAGAAGACTCTGGAGAGTCCCTTGGACTGCAAGGAGATCCAAGCAGCCCATTCTGAAGATCAGCCCTGGGATTTCTTTGGAGGCAATGATGATGAAGCTGAAACTCCAGTACTTTGGCCACCTCATGCGAAGAGCTGACTCATTGGAAAAGACTCTGATGCTGGGAGGGATTGGGGGCAGGAGGAGAAGGGGACGACAGAGGATGAGATGGCTGGATGGGATCACTGACTCAATGGACGTGAGTCTGAGTGAACTCCGGGAGTTTGTGATAGACAGGGAGGCCTGGCGTGCTGCAGTTCATGGGGTCGCAAAGAGTCAGACAGGACTGAGCGACTGAACTGAACTGAAGTCACATTCACCTCTTTTGTGACTCCATGGACTGTAGCCCACCAGGCTCCTCTGTCCATGGGATTTCCCATGCAAGAATACTGAAGTGAGTTGCCATTTCCTTCTCCAGGGAATCCTTCTTGACCCAGGGATTGAACCTGCACCTCCTACTTGGCAGGAGGATTCTTTACCGCTGAGCCACCTGGGAAGCCCAGCCACAGACTTACAGAGATGTTAAATCTTGTTATGTTTCCGAATGGATGTAAGAAGATATTATAAAGGTAGAAGCATGGAGGCAGCACTCTAAATGCTATATAGGGATGTATTTTCTCCCATGTGCTTTTATGAATTGGAAGCTCTTATTCTTTAATTCAGTCTATTCTGTCTATAGTTTTGCAACAAATACAAATCCATTAACAGAAGTCTTTGTATGAGAAATTAATTACATTTCTAATGTGCTCAAGTAAGAAATGTGATGACTAAATATACATAATTTAAAGTCCATTTTTGATAAAATTAATTTGAAAACAGAAATAAAAGATGTGACCTAATAAAAATACTGCTTGAAAGCTTAGATAAAAAAGTACTGATTGTCATAACTTTAAACTTATTAAATACCAATGATTAATAATGAACTTATTTTTTGAAATTCAATCTAGGCTTTCTAATTTAAAATGGTGAATTAAAGATGTATGTAGACGTGTTTGTTTCTTTTCTCATTTTCCTCCCAAAGTCCTATTGAAATTAGAGTAAAAATGGACAGAGGGATCAAACCTATAATTGTTCTGTCACCTGAAATATTGATGAATTTCTGGTACACACTAGAAAGTTGTAACCAGAAAGTGAAGATGACACAGTTGAAACAGGGAAGGGACACCAACCCCCACACCCCACACACACCTCATGCCTAAGCAGGTGGATTGTGCTAATGGGGATGGAAGAAACCATGGAGGTATTAAAGGACTGTTTAAGAATCTGCCATGACAGCACCACCTTCACTTCCTTCAACATGGAAATAACTGACCACAGAGGTATTTACAAGAGGCTAAACCAGAAAACAATTCAATTAGAGTGAGTCCCTCAGAAATGAGCCAAGCCCAGATGAGATCAGTTAATCCCCAGCCTCAAAGCTCAGGACACAGTAAGGAGTACTGTTTTAAGCCATTGAGCTTAGAGGTGGTTTATTGTTGCAGCAATTGCTAAGGAACCTAAAATTTGTATATTTGTAGAGCCCGCTTGATCTTATTGAAATCAGTGATCCCAGAGGCAGCATAGCCTGACCTCAGGGACATTTGCTACTCTTGACTTTCTAGAAATATGAGATGTGTGCAATTAAGCACCCTGCATTCTGTGGTTGGAATGGGCTGATGTTGGTATTACAGCACCCGAGGGCATACAAGGAAGACACAACTAGCAAACTGAATCCACTGAAATAAACAGATTCACATGAAAAATCCAACTCAGTTGCCTGAAAAGATGTATTGACAACAGGCTGATATCAGACTGTTAAAAATAAGACCAATAACTATTCAGTCTCAAATGAACTTTTATTTCTAGCATTTATTTTATGCCAAAATTACAGACTTTACTTATAAAGTTTATGATTCAAGAGAACAAATAAAGCAATTCTTAATTTAAGGATCAAATCATTCAGTATGACAACTGCTCTAAGCAAGCATTTTATTTGCATTATATGGCCAAGAATGGGGCACAAACACATGTTCAAAACTTTCCTTCCTCTAACTCATGTTAATTAAGTTTCAACTGTCTTGACATTTACATCTGGGAACTCATGTTTATGGCTCAAGCTAAGTTTTCATAAACTGTAATATTTCCCTTGGCCACAAAAATTTTTAATCTTTCATGACTGACATTTTTACTAATATAAAGTCCAAGTATTTATAAGGCTTTATTAAATTCATCCAAATTGCATATATTTATATCTGTATTTTATGTTAAATATTTTATAGGAGCTAAAAATAAAGGATGGCCTTGTGCATCTAGCCATGCTAAAATAATTCAATTCATCTGAGCTTTATTTCCATGCTGTCAGTTTCTGTAAAGGCAAAATATAGACAATCTTATTTGAAATTAATTAAATACTCAAAAGTAGTTCTACCACATCACCATGGAAAATCAATGCACATGTACAGTATAAAACTTAAGAGTAGCTCTTAATTTCCTATGAAAAATATCCACAGCTATTATTAGTCATGTGCAACTCCTTGCAACCCCCATGGACTATAGCATGCCAGGCTTCCCTGTCCTTCACTATCCCCTGAGTTTGCTCAAACTCATGTCCATTGAGTTAGTTATGCTATCTAACCATCTCATCCTCTGCAGCCCCTTCTCCTCCTGCCCTGGATCTTTCCCAGCATCAGGATCTTTTCTAGTGAGTCGGCCCTTTGCATCAGGTGGCCAAAGTATTGGAGCTTCAGCTTCAGCATCAGTCCTTCCAATGAATATTCAGGGTTGATTTCCTTTAGGATTGACTTTGCTGTCCAAGGGACTCTGAAGAGTCTTCTCCAGCACCATGGTTCAAAAGCATCAATTCTTTGGTGCTCAGCCAAAGAATTATGGTCTAGCTCTCACATTCATACATGACTATTGTAAAAACCATAGCTTTGACTATCTGGACTTTTGTCAGCAAAGTGATGTCTCTGCTTTTTAATATTCTGTCTAGGTTTGTCATAGCTTCTTTTCCAAGGAGTGAGGGTCTTTTAATTTCATGGCTGCAGCTATACTTTTAGGAAATCTGGGTTGGAAGCATCCAGTCCTGAAGCAGGGGGCAGCACTGCTGCTCCCCAGACCAGTCCAGCTCATGGAACTGGCCATAGTCACAGGGTAGGAGGCATTTTTCAGAGCTCTCTTTTTCATAGATAATAGTTCTCCATGGTAGTACTTCTTCAAGACAATAGGAATCCAAAGCCCTTTTTTCCCTGAAAGAATAAGTTAGTTCTCAGGAGAGTCCTGTATCCCAGTCAAATGAGGGATGTGTGACCTTCCTAGATTCTCTTTCCAATCCAGAAGTCATTTGTTCTGAGGGTCCAGGGAATTGGAGTCATGCGGTGACTTGCTTCCACGACACTGCTGGCCCCCGACTTTGCCACTCTACAGCCTCTCATAATGAAGTAGAAGGTCTAGGGGAGGAGTCAGGAGGAGGTTTTAAAAGTTACTTGCCTGAAAAGAAGGGTCCATTAAGTACATTTCTAAAAACACTCCAATAACATCTTTCAATAAAATTTCTGCTCACTAGGTAAATTATAGGAACAGAAGCATAAAAGATATTCTAGTAAAATTCTTATATTTCATCTCTCTAATACCATTATAATTTACAAAAATTTATCATGTCCAGTATTGAAATTATTTGATTTTTATGTATTCAATTCCTTACAAATCTGTCTGTACTTAACCAAGACTCTGAGCCATTTTCCTTCTTGTCTCAGCATTTATATTCCCTGCTCTTTTGTAAGGTTCTATGTGCCTGAGTCGCAGACAGGCATCTTTTAAATGTTTTCTGATGTATACTCTGCCTTAAATTTAAACAGCAGTGACAGCAAACCCCACCTAAGTGGTGAAAATGTGACAAAGGTAAGTGTTGGGCTTCCCTGGTGGCTCAGAAGGTAAAGAATCCACCTGCAATGCAGGAGACTTGAGTTTGATCCCTGGGTCAGGAAGATCTTCTGGAGAAGAGAATGGCAACCCACTTCGGTATTCTTGCCTGGAGAATTCCCTTTAAATCACAGTGACAGCAAACCCTACCTAAGTGGTGAAAATCTGACAAAGGTAAATTAGGTATATAAACCTGGTCTATGACAGCTGCAGAAGTAGCCAATTAATTTGTCTTTCAATTTTCTAGGATTCAGTGCAAAGAGGAACGAGTCCTAGCCACAAGGCTGACCTGTAATGTGACCAGATCCCCAGATACGGTACCAGGCTCTTGGCCTGTTCTCAGATAAATGCACTCCATGAGGACCCCACAGAGTGAACCCTGAGTATGACACTAAGCAATTTAAACAGAAAGGTATATTCATGGGTTGCTCCTTTAAAAATCTTTCAAAGTTAGATGATGGTAATAATGCAGAAGTGTGTTTCAGAAAAAGCTATTCTCTGCTGGGGCCAAAGCATGCTTCACAAATTATTTATTTCATCCTGATGAAAGTGGCATTAAGCTCACACTTTATCCTGCTTCACTGAAAATTAAACTAGGGGATCAAGAGAAATCTAGGAATTAACATTCCTATAGAGCATCCTTAACAATTATTGTTTCCATCAAATTTAATTTTATTCAAAAACAACAGAAGTAAATTCATAGCAAGTGTCCTGAACAGAACCTGATGTGATGGTACTCTGTCCTGTAGTGGGAGAGGGGACCCCTATGACTCATCAGGTGGCTGAGCTCAGGAAAAGACTGGAGCTCTTATAAGAGGAGAATACCAGACAAGGATTCAGGTCTGTGCATGGAGACTACTGAGGACCCACGGACAGAATCCAGATTTTATGCAAAACAGTAATCACAGAGCTGCTTCAGAACAGGATTACATGATTGAGACAAGCAAGTTATGTACCATAGAACATAGTTGCTAGTATCAGCCCAGTGAGATGTGTGTGAGGGCAAGCAAACAAATGTATGATTAGACATGAGAATTTTCCATAAAACTTTATAGAATCAGTGAAACTTCCTGGTTTATTCAGAATTAAAAGGATAGAATCATTACCAACATCAGACTTTAAAAAATTTCAGAGATCGTAAAACACATGCTCACACACACAGAACTAGAGTACAGACACACTGGAGAAACATAGTGATGCCAAGTTTTCGGGCCAAATAAGGCCATAGGAAATCTTTAAACATAAGCTTATGTCTCTTTATTTTTAAATTTTAATTTTATTGACTTATAATTCACGTACAATATAATATTTGTTCTGTATACAACATAGTGATATGATCTTTTTATACCTTATGGGATGATCACCACAGTAAGTCTAGTCACCATCTGTTACCATACAAGGTTATTGATTGTATTCCCTGTGCTAGACATTACACCCCCCGCCCACTGCTCTGACAACCTCTCCTTTGTTCACTGTATCCACTAGTCTGTTTCTATTTTGTTGAGTTTCCATGTTTTGTTTTTCAGATTCCACATATAAGTGAAATCTTATGGTTTTTTTGTTTGCCTAACTTCTTTCACTAAGCACAGTACCCTCAAGATTCATCCACATTGACTTGAATATATATATATATATATTTTTTTCTTTATCTATTCGTCTACTGATGGACATTTAGGTTTGCCTCCATATCTTGACTAAATGGCCATCAGTAGACAAATGGATAAAGAATATATATATATACATATAAAATTCATGTCAATGTGGATGAATCTTGAGGGTACTATGCTAAGTGAAAGAAGTTAGGCAAACAAAAATACCATATGATTTCATTTACTTCACTTATGATTTCACCATATCTTGACTATTGTAAATAAGGCTGAAGTGAACATTGGGAAGCATAAATCTTTTTAAAAATAGTATTTTTATTTTCTTAAGAGAAATATCCAGATGTAGAATTGCTGGATTATGTGATAATTCTTTTAATTTTTTGAGGAACCTCCATATTGTTTTCCATACTGGCTGTACCAACTTATATTCCCACCAACAGTACACAGAATTTTCTTTGCTTCACACCTTAACATTTGTTATTTCTTGTCTGTTTGACAACAGTCAATCTAACAAGTGTCAGGTCATATTTCATTATGGTTTTGATTTGCATTTCTATGATGATCAGTAATGTTGAACATCTTTTCTTGTGCCTATTGCCCAGCTGTAACATCTTCTTTGAAAAAATGTCTATTCCAGTTCTCTGCCCATTTAAAAAATATGATTTTTAGATTGTTGTTGTTATTTGAGTTGTATAAGTTTATTACATATTTTGGAATATTCATCTCATTGAATTTGCAAATATCTTCTCTATTCAGTAGATTGTCTTCCTGTTTTGTTGATGACTTTCTTTGCTATGTAAAAGCTTTCATATAGTTTGATATAGTCCCATTTATTTGTTTTTGCCTTTGCTGCCCTTATCTGAGGAAATAAATCCAAAAAGAATATTGCTAAGACTGCTGCCATGGAGCATAATGCTTACGATTTCTTTTAGGAATTTTAGTTTCATGTCTTACATGTTTAAGTTTTTTTAATCCATCTAGAGTTTCTTTTTTCATAGGGTATAAGAAATTGTCGACTTTCATTCTTTTATATGTGGCTGTCCAGCTTTAACTACAGCATTTATTGAAGAGACTATCTTTGCGTATTCTTGCCTTCTTTTTCATAGATTAATTGACCATATAAGTGTGGGGTTATTCATTGGCTCTCTATTCTGTTCCACTGATCTCTGTGCTTGTTTTTGTGTCAATATGATATGTTTTTGATTACTATAGCTTTGTAGTATAGTGTGAAATCAGAGAGCATGCTGGAATCACCTTGACAGGCTGGCTAGAGCCCCAGGTATTAGTCAGACTGCTGCCTCTGTGCTGGGGCTCAGAGTGAGTTTGTGCTCAAGATCTTTAAGAGCAAAGTCTAGCTTTCCAAATCCCTCAAGATGTCCCATATTTAAGCCCTGCTGATTTTTGAAGCCAGATGTTATGGGTGCTCATCTTCTCAGTGCGTGTCTCCAGGGCTGGGGTGCCCAGTGTGGGACCCAGACACCTCACTCCTTAGGACAGACCCCCATACGTGAGACATCCCCTCCTGCATGTGGGTTGCTTCACCAGGGATGTGGATCCTGATTAGATTGTGTCTCTCTCCCTCCTACCAATCTCAATGTGTGTGTGGCGGGGGGGCGGGGGAAGGGGGGCAGGGCGGTGGGGAGATGGTGCATGTGTTTTTCTTTACATTCTTAGTTGTAGCACAACCATTCTGGTAGTTCAGGTCATTCTCAGAGCTGTTCTATATATACCTGTAATTTTGGGTGTTAGGTCAGAGCTTCCTCCTCTGCCGTCATGATCTCATCTCCAAGCCTATGCCTTTTGTATCTATTATTACTACTACTTCAAAGTGAAAAAGTCATCAATGGACATAAAATATAAAATAGACCTAATAGTAAAAAAGGAGTCTTTAAAATTCAGGGAAAAAAATCACTTTGTGCAACTTTTCTCATTTTTCTAAGGACAGTTTATCTATACTTTGATCCTCATTTTGTCACTTTCATTGGGAAGTGATAAGCCCTAGGGAAGGTCAGTTAGGTCAGTTAAGTGCCTCTGATCAACATGAAATTTTATACAAAGATTTCACAAAAACTTATGCTTAATTAAACTAAAGACTTCAGATTTATTATTATATAGTGTTTGATTTTGGGCTTCCCTCATGGTTCAACAGTAAAGAATCTGCCTGCAATGCAGGAGTTACAGGAGATGTGGATTCAATCCCTGGGTTGGGAAGATCCCTTAGAGGAGGCCATGGCAACCCACTCCAATATTCTTGCCTGGAGAATCCCATTGACAGAGGAGCTTGGTGGGCTACAATCTGTAGGGTTGTAAAGAGTCAGACGCAACTGAAGTGACTTAGCACACATGTGTGCAATGATAGATTTTAGTGTTTTATTTCAATTGAAACCATTTTAAAAGGATATTTTATTTGTGATAAAACAAAAGCCTAAAAATTGTCTATTGCTTACCATATTTGGGTAAAATAAGCCATTCTTAAGTTTAGAAGCTAACTGAAATCCAAAAAGTTGAGGAATTATTTTAATTTTCATAGAATCTCAAATTGGTAAGTTGAATTTAAGTGACAGGTCTATAATTTGAAAATTTTGAAAACAAAGTTAGATCTTTTGCTGGCGTTTGCAGGTGAGCAACATTAATTTGTCATTCCTCACAGTTGTATAAGCAGCAAGCACCTGTTCTATGGGGCTCCCTCCAAGCACTTTCCCCACTGCTTTCTCTCCATCCCCACTGCTTTACCTATTTCTACAATGTCTTTAGGTTCACCTGTGGCTCAAGTAAAATGAGACCTTTACATATCTGTGGCTCATGAATAAAATCTTGGCTTCCCCCAAATTGCTATTTTTTCCATAGACAATCAACTTCATCAGGAAATCTATTGTGTTTGTGAAAGTCATCATTTCATGCCAGGAGCTACAACAAACTGATCAAAGCTTTATGGCAGGCTCTAATAAAATTTAGCTATTCTGTTCATGGGCACAAACATAAACTACTAAATGTAATTATTTCTCTCAAAAAATTATGATAACTTGTAAATTTATACTTGCTAGTCAACAGACATTATTGTCTATTTGGGCCATGATGTCCTCTTAATTTTATGAGTGCAAATGACTCTAAGTTGCAAACGTACTTTCAAACATGAATTAACTGTCCAAACACAGGAAGAAACAGGCTCTCTGATACAAATAAACCCAAATCATGTATATAAATAGAGGTCATGACTATGATCCTATTGACATGCTAAATCTAGCAGCATGCCAATTAATCTACCTTTATGGGAGAAACTAGAATCTCCATTGTTCAAAATAATTTTGCAGCTTTCATGCATACTGTTTTTAAATGTGACTTTCAGGACTTTCAGTTCTGTGAAGTTTCTCTTCATTCACTTCCAGAAATGTGACTTTCAATTTACATAATTTTCATCATTTTTGATAAAAATAATTTCCAATAAATTTTAGATTTAAATATTAAATTAATATTAATTTATATCAACATAAAACTTAAATAAATTTCCAATAAGTATTTAGATTCACATGTCCAAAAACAAATTATAGATAAAGAAAATGTGATACATTATTTTGTCTTTCAGTCATCCCAGATTAAAGGGCATCCTGACCCACCCAGAAGACCATCCCACACTCTCAGTTACTGTTCCCCGCACTGCCCCGGCCATGTAGCTTTTCTCCTAGAGTGCCCTGATCCTTCCATAGATGGACTTGAACTGTGCACAAGGACAATTAGATAATGGCACTGGGGCTCAGTGTTCGGCCCACTGTCCTGTTTGCAGGGTGCTGAAAGGTAATGTTTGTTTTATCATCATTGTACTTATAATGACCTTTGGTCCTAACTCTAGAGATGAAAGACCTTAGGGGATTGTGGTGGAGGTCAGGCTGGTAGTACCCACAGCTAGGAATCCATCTCTTTCCCGCTAAACATCTCTGAGGTCAATATGCTCTTTGGTTTAAAAGATGAGGCTTAATCATGTTAATACTTCTTTTCATATTTTTGACATCCCAGGAAGTATATCCTTTTCATTAGCTCTTAATATTGTTTTCATTAATTGTGAGTGCTTCCTTGCATTAGGTGTTAGCATTTACAGAAAAAAATGTTTTCATATACTAATAGTTAAATGTCCTAAGAGCCAATTTTTACAAGCCAATATGTGAAAATTTTAGTTCTTCAATTGAAGAGTATTTGATATTTACCAAGTGTGCAAGTTAAAAGGCCAGAGGTCCTATAACCTAGAGCCTAAAAGTTTAATCTCCTTCATCAAACTGCTTGAAAATGAAACTTGTTTCACTCCAGTGCTTGTTAGACATGTGGCCTTGGCAAATCACTTAATCTCTACCCCTTGGTGATTGTCATATTACTTGCCTCACAGAGGAGTTGTGAAAGTTGAAGAAATTCACATCAAGTGATCCAGACAAAGCTGGGCCCAAGAGATGAGTCAATCACTACTGGTAGTTACTGGTTGTAAATGTGCATGATAACACATAAAACATCACCAGAAGTCTAATGAAAAAGTATAAAAGAAAAATTTTGCTGTATTTTAAGAGATTCGGATACTAGAAAGACTCATCAACCCATTCAGGCTTTTCTCAAACAATTAATTATTAGATACCTGCTCTGTACTAAATATTGCCTTTAGTGTTGGAACCACCTAAAAAGATACAATTTTAAAAGAGAATAACAAAAAGACATATTTGTGTTAAAAAAAAAAAGTTAACGTCTCGATGGTCAGTGAAACTATCTTCAGAGCAATGAAGAAAACTATGGCCTGTGTCTCTCTGGACTCTGTTCTTAAAGTGAGTGACCACAGATAATCAGGAGGTGGGCTCCCAAAGGATACTGGGAGCCTCATGGGAGAGGTTTGACCAGAGTCACCCGGGTGCAGGGCTGTGGTTAAGGCCCTTCCACAGACAAATTCCAGGGGCTGAGTGGAAGCTGATACTGCATCCAGAGGTTGTGCTATGTCATTCCAGGTAATCACCAGTCTATGATCTAATAAGCAACAAAGTGTAAGTGATATGCAGAGTACTCTGGAGACTGCCCAGTGGTGCCCTCATACATGTATTTATAAAGAGCTGAGGAAGAAACAGTAATGGGTACCTGTGCCCTTGGAGAGCAGAGACTATGTCTGCCCTCTTTAAAGTTTATGCGGCACCAAAGGAAAATTCCTTGCCTCCTTTAAAGGGAAATTGGTCTACACACTGTAACACAATAAAGAATTGTAACTTTATTAAAACCTAGGATAAATTGGACTAAAAAGAAAGCCATTATTACCAATCAAGACCTATCTTGCTCACGGTTGTGATTTCAGGATGATATATATGTCAAAACCGATCAAGTTGTACATTTAAAATATGTGAAGTATATTATATGCCAACTAAACCCCAATAAAACTGTCAGAAACTAATCTTTGTCTTATTAAATTACCTGTAGAATTGGGGTTCATGAAAAGGTCATAACATTTCTGAATAGATAATGTTCTTGTTTATATGTTAGAAAAACTGTAACATATTGTGACTTGATTAAAACTTTATTTTTTTCAAACTATAGTTACCAGAATTATTTCTAAACATCAGACAATTCCTTTATCCTCAAAACTCAATGAGTAAGAGTTTTAAACTTTTTGTGCTGGAATCAGTAAATATCACCATATCATTAAAGTGCTTTGGTAGAATTTAAACATTTATGTTTAAAATTTTAAGTATTTAAACTAGTTAATATTTCAAAATCAATAATAAGTTATACAAAAAGAGACATTCTCCAAATTCTGAGCAGAATCAGATTGTTTCATTCCTTGGAATTTTCCTGTAGTTTCAATATCTCTCCAATATCTCTAGTAACGTGACCAATATCTCTCATAAACATAAATCCACCACCAAGGCTCATGGTGACTTTCACTGGTTGACCAGAATAACTGGTTAGCAGTTGGTTACTCGTCTACCAAATATTTAACTAACAGCAGTTAAAGACAAGAGGCTACAGATACAGGACTGAAAAGAGACACCCTCCCTGTTCTCCTACATAATTCAGATACTAAAACATAATTGCATTGGTCTACATCTAAAATGTTTAGAAATCACAACTCTATCTTAACGACTAGCAAAAAACTGGATAGACTAAAAAAACCAACAACTATTCAGGGAACTGGAAGACAGAGTAATACATAGGGCAAACTGCTGGCCCCAAGATTTGAGTGACATTCAGCAGATATATGCCCTCAAGCTCCCCATACACCCAGATGTATTATTTTCAAACTACTACAGAAAATAAAAGATAAAGCAAAAATCCTGAAAGAAGCTAGATGGAACAAAAACATGTTACCTATGGAGGAATGAAGGTAAGAAATATACCCAACATTTCATAAACCATGAAAATGACAAGAGAATGCATTGAAATATTTAGTTTTGAGGGAATAAAAATCACTAACCTAGAACTCCTTATCCTGTGAAATTATCCTTTCATTAAAGGAAATATAAAGAATTTTTCCAGGCAAGCAAGAATTGAGGGAATTTGTGAGAAGACCTGCCTTGATTAAAAAAAAAAAAAAAGTTACAAGAGGTTCTTTACAAAGAATAAACAATGATATATCAGAAATATGGTTTTACATTTTAAAATCTATAAAAAATCCAAACAAGCATGGATTTACATGAGAAGGGAAGATCATTGAAAAATAGGAATAGTGAAGGTTAAAAGATATTTTTCTCTTTTTTAATTGATTAAACAGGTAAGAATTCAAAAAATAACACCAACAATGTATTAAAATATGTATGTTTATGGTTTTATATGTGTGTGTGTAATAAAGGAAGAATATCAGGGATAGGAGGCAGGAATTAGAATTACTTTGTTGTTATAAGGTACTCAAACTACGCATGATATGTTAAGTGTTATTTGAAAATCGATCTGGATTAACTACAAATGCATACGGTAAATTCTTGTATACTCACTTAAAATGGTAAACAGAAACTCATATGCTAAGGGGAGAAAATGGAATCATAAAATGTACAATTAAAACCTTAAAAGGAAGAATAAGAGTAAAAGACAAAAATAACAAACAAGGGCAACAAAGAAAAAACAGAACTAAATGTGGTAAATACAAATCCAACTATATCAGTAATCACTTTGAATGTCAATAGTCTAACTGCATCAATTAAGAGTGGCTCAAAAAGCAGAACCCAATTATATTTTGCCAATTAAAAAAACTCTCACTTTATATATAAAGACACATATAGAATGAATCTAAATATATAGAGAAAAGTGTACCATCCAAACACTAATTAAAAGAAAGGAGTAGCTACATAATTTCAACAAAGCAGGCTTTAGAGCAAGGAAATTTATTCAGTATAAAGAGGGGCATTCCGTTCAGTTCAGTTCAGTCACTCAGTCGTGTCTGACTCTTTGCGACCCCATGAATTGCAGCACGCCAGGCCTCCCTGTCCATCACCAACTCCCGGAGTTCACTTAAACTCACGTCCATCGAGTCAGTTGATGCCATCCAGCTATCTCCTCCTCTGTCGTCCCCTTCTCCTCCTGCCCCCAATCCCTCCCAGCATCAGTCTTTTCCAATGAGTCAACTCTTCGCATGAGGTGGCCAAAGTATTGGAGTTTCAGCTTTAGCATCATTCCCTTCCAAAGAACACCCAGGACTAATCTCCTTCAGAATGGACTGGTTGGATCCCCTTGCACTCCAAGTGACTCTCAACAGTCTTCTCCAACAGCACAGTTCAAAAGCATCAATTCTTCAGTGCTCAGCTTTCTTCACAGTCCAACTCTCACATCCATACATGGCCACAGGAAAAACCATAGCCTTCACTAGACAGACTTTTGTTGGCAAAGTATATCTCTGTTTTTGAATATGCTATCTAGGTTGGTCATAACTTCCCTTCCAAGGAGTAAGTGTCTTTTAATTTCATGGCTGCAATCACCATCTGCAGTGATTTTGGAGCCCCCCAAAATTAAGTCAGCCACTGTTTCCACTGTTTCCCCATCTATTTCCCATGAAGTGATGGGACCAGATGCCATTATCTTAGTTTTCTGAATGTGGAACTTTAAGCCAACTTTTTCACTCTCCTCTTTGACCTTCATCAAGAGGCTCTTTAGTTCCTCTTCACTTTCTGCCATAAGGGTGGTGTCATCTGCATATCTGAGGGTATTGATATTTCTCCCGGCAATCATGATTCCAGCTTGTGCTTCTTCCAGCCCAGCGTTTCTCATGATGTACTCTGCATAGAAGTTAAATAAGCAGGGTGACAATATACAGCCTTGACGGACTCCATTTGCTATTTAGAACCAGTCTGTTTTTCCATGTCCAGTTCAAACTGTTGCTTCCTGACCTGCAAATAGGTTTCTCAAGAGGCAGGTCAGGTGGTCTGATATTCCCATATCTTTCAGAATTTTCCACAGTTTGTTGTGATCCACACAGTCAAAGGCTTTGGCATAGTCAATAAAGCAGAAATAGATGTTTTTCTGGAACTCTCTTCCTTTTCATGATCCAGCAGATGTTGGCAATTTGATCTCTGGTTCCTCTGCCTTTTCTAAAACCAGCTTGAACATCAGGAAGTTCACGGTTCACATATTGCTGAAGCCTGGCTTGGAGAATTTTGAGCATTACTAGAATGTGAGATGAGTGCAATTGTGCGGTAGTTTGAGCATTCTTTGGCATTGCCTTTCTTTGGGATTGGAATGAAAACTGACCTTTTCCAGTCCTGTGGCCACTGCTGAGTTTTCCAAATTTGCTGCCATATTGAGTGCAGCACTTTTCACAGCATCATCTTCCAGGATTTGAAATAGCTCAACTGGAATTCCATCACCTCCACTAGCTTTGTTCATAGTGATGCTTTCTAAGGCCCACTTGACTTCACATTCCAGGATGTCTGGCTCTAGGTCAGTGATCACACCATCGTGATTATCTGGGTCGTGAAGATCTTTTTTGTACAGTTCTTCTGTGTATTCTTGCCATCTCTTCTTAATATCTTCTGCTTCTGTTACGTCCATACCATTTCTGTCCTTTATCGAGCCCATCTTTGCATGAAATGTTCCCTTGGTATCTCTAATTTTCTTGAAGAGATCTCTATTCATTCCCATTCTGTTGTTTTCCTCTATTTCTTTGCATTGATCACTGAGGATATTACATATTGATAAATGGGTCAGTTCTCCAAGAAGACATAACAATTCTTATCTTGTGTGTGCTTAACAACAGAACAAATTGCAGGAGGCAAAAACTGATAGAACTGCAAAGAGATGAATTCACCATCATAGTTGGAGACTTCTACATCCCTTCCTCAAAATTATACAATATAAGTAGGACTTACCCCAGATATGCAAGGATGACTCAACATATGGTAACTAATTAATCTAATCCATCACATCAACATAATAAAAGAAAAATCACATAATGATATGAATAGTTGCAGTAAAAGATGTTTGACAAAGTCCAACACTCACTCATGATAAAAGTCCTCAGTAAACTAGGAACAGAGGTGACCTTCTTCAACCTGCTAAAGTATATTTGCAAAAACCCTCCAGCTAAGATCATGCTTGATTTCCCTGATGGCTCAGATGGTAAAGAATCTGCCTCTAATGTAGGAGCATTTAGGTTAATGATGAAAATCTCAAAGCTTTCCCACTACTAAGATCAAGTACAGAGCAAGGATTTCCTTTCCACCACTCCTTTACAGCATTGTATAGTAAATCCTGGCTAATGTAAAAGACTACATAAGAAGTATAAGGATAAGTAAGGGAGAAATAAACTGTCTTTGTTCACAGATAACATATTATTTATGTGAAAAGATCTAAAAGAACTGACCAAAACCTCTTGGAACTAAAGTGATTACAGCATGTTTGTAGAACACAAAGTTAATATACAAAAGTCAGTCACTTTGCTATGTGCTATTAATGAACAAAAGGAATTTGATATTAAAAAAATACCATTATGTTCAGTTCAGTTCAGTTGCTCAGTCGTGTCCAACTCTTTGTGACCTGATGGACGGCAGCACACCAGGCCTCCCTGTCCATAGCTAACTCCCGGAGTTTACTCAAACTCAGCTCCATTGAGTCGGTGATGCCATCCAGCCATCTCATCCTCTGTCATCCCTTTCTCCTCCTGCCTTCAATCTTTCCCAGCATCAGGTTCTTTACAAATGAGTCAGTTCTTCACATCACGTGGCCAAAGTATTGGAATTTCAGCTTCAGCATCAGTCCTTCCAATGAACTCAGGACTGATTTCCTGGAGGATGGACTAGTTGGATATCCTTGCAGTCTAAGGACTCTCAAGAGTCTAGTCTATCATCACAGTTCAAAAGCATCAATTCTTTGGTGCTCAGCTTTCTTTATAGTCCAACTCTCACATCCATACTTGATTACTAGAAAAACCATAGCTTTGACTAAATGGACCTTTGTTGGCAAAGTAATGTCTCTGCTTTTTAATATTCTGTCTAGGTTGGTCATAACTTTTCTTCCAAGGAGGAAGTGTCTTTTAATTTCATGGCTTCAGTCACCATCTGCAGTGATTTGGGAGCCCAAAAAAAGTAAAGTCTGTCATTGTTTCCACTGTTTCTCCATTTGCCATGAAGTGATGGGACCAGATGCCGTGATCTTCGTTTTCTGAATGTTGAGTTTTAAGCCAATTTTTCCACTCTCCTCTTTCAATTTCAGCAAGAGGCTCTTTAGTTCTTCCTCACTTTCTGCCATAAGGGTGGTATCGTCTGCATATCTGAGGTTATTGATATTTCTCCTGGCAATCTTGATTCCAGCTTGTGCTTCTTCCAGCCCAGCGTTTCTCATGATGTACTCTGCATATAAGTTAAATAAGCAGGGTGACAATATACAGCCTTGACGTACTCCTTTTCCTATATGGAACCAGTCTGTTGTTCCATGTCCAGTTCTAACTGTTGCTTCCTGACCTGCATATAGGTTTCTCAAGAGGCAGGTCAGGTGGTCTGGTATTCCCATCTCTTTAAGAATTTTCCAGAGTTTGTTGTGGTCCACACAGTCAAAGGCTTTGGCATAGTCAATAAAGCAGAAATAGATGTTTTTCTGGACCTCTCTTGCTTTTTCCATGATCCAACGGATGTTGGCAATTTGATCTCTGGTTCCTCTGCCTTTTCTAAATCCAGCTTGAACATCTGAAAGTTCATGGTTCCTGTACTGTTGAAACCTGGCTTGTGTTAACCATTGTGTTTGCCTCCCAAAATATGAAATACTTTGGTTTATATCTAACAAAATATGTGCAAGATTCTATATAAGGAGAACTACAAAAGTCTAATGAATTAAATCAAAGAAGAACAAAGTAGAGAAATATTCCATGTTCATAGATAGAAAAACTCAGTTTTTTCAAGATTTCAGTTATTCTCAAGTGAATCTATAAATTCAATGCAATTCCAATTAAAATCATGGAAAGTGGTTTCATGGATATCAACAAACTGATTCTAATGTTTATATGGAAAGGCAGAAGATTCAAATTGAACAATACAATATTGAAGGACAAATTGGAGGACTAATGCTAACTAACTTCAAGACTTACTCTTAATATAAATCTACTGAAATCAAGAAAGTGCCATACTGGCAAAAGAATAGAGAAGTGTATCAATTGAAAAGAATAAAGAGCCCAGAAACAGACCCTTATACATATAGTCAACTGACCTTTGACAAAGGAGCCAAGGCAATACTACAAAGGAGTACAGAAGTCTCTTCATCAAATGCTGTTAGAGCAACTGGATATCCGCTGTAGACAGAGGACTCACAAAATTAACTCAAAATGTATCACAGACACAAATATAAAATGTAAAACTATGAAAGATGACATAAGATCACATAGAAAATCCAGATGACCTTTGGTATGGGGATGCATTTTTAAATGACACATCAAAGACATGATCCATGGAAGAAATCATTTGTAAGTTGGACTTCATTAAGTTAAAAACTTCTGCTGTGTAAAATATGTCAAGAAACTAAGAGGACACAAATAGGAGAAAATATATGCAGAAGACACATTCAATAAATAAAGGTTATCAAAAATATACAAAGAAGTCTTAAAACTCAACAAGAAGAAAATAATCCAACTTGAAACTGATGTCAAATAAGGTACAGGTGGTAAACAAGAAATGAAAAGGTGCTCTCCATCCATATGTCACTCGAGACATGCAAATTAAAACAACATGAAATATCATTGCACACTTATTAAAATCACTGAAATCTGGAATACTGACAAGAGGATGTTACAGCAGTAAGAATTCTCATTTATGGTTGCTGAGAATGTGAAACAGCATGGCCACTTTGGAAGGCAGTTCAGTGTTTGGTTGTTTATTTTATAAACATATTCTTTCCATATGATTCAGCCATCATACTTCTTGGTATTTACCCAAAGGATTTGAAAGCTTATGTCTACACAAAAAGCCTGCACACCATTATTTATAGCAACTTTATTAATAATTTTCCAAATCTGAAGGCAACAAAAATATTTTTCAGTAGGTAAATGGATAAGTAAACTGGCATTTTCAGACAATGGAATATTACTCAGCTCTAAAAATAAATGAGCTATCAAGCCATGAAATGACATGGAAGAATCTTAAATGTATATTGCCTAGTGAAAGAAATCAATCTGAAAAGGTTACATACTGTATAATTCAACTATAAGACAATCTGGAAAAGGAAAACATGTGCAGATAGTAAGATGATCACTGGTTGGCAGGAATTTTACATGAATAGGTGGAGCACAGACGATTTTTAGTTTCAGTGAAACCACTCTGTGAGATACTATAATGATGATGTCATTACACATTTGTTTACATCAATAAAACATACAACACTAATAGTGAACTGCCATATAAATGATGGACTTTGGGTGATTATGATGTGTCAATGTAGGCTCATTAATTGCTGTAAGTGTACCATTCTGGTGGGGGATGTTGATAATTGCATAGGCTATGCATGTGTGGGGCAGATGAGTTATGGGAAATCTCTGGACCTACCTCTCGATTTTGCTGTGAATATAAAATTGCTCTAAAAAGTAAAGTTTTAATTTAAAATGTAATTATATAATCACAATAGTGTGCAAATTATGACAAACACTACCAAGGAAAAAAGTCTCAATACTCAAAGAATTTTCTCTGAAGGTGAATCACACTAAATTATTCAGGCAGCCAGAGAAGAACATGTCTGGAAAAGAAAGCTCTTTGGCAAAAGTTTGATATAAAGGGTCTTGGGGAATTTCAGGAGATAAGAGAGCAGATCCTGATCTAGAAGAATGGTGATTCTTGGTGAAAAATGATTACTCAGTTGTCTCTAAAATCCTATCATTCTTTTTTCTCAATTTAAGAGGCATGTGCATTGTATGAACAAGTGGTTGTAGTCTCATCTGTTTTAAACTGCTACCTGTTTGTACTCTCTAAGTAGTGAGCTAGTGGATATTACACAGTCATCATTTCCAGACATGTTTTTAATTAACTGAAGTTACCAATAACTAATAACAATGGAAAATAACAAACTGATTCATAACCAGGTAGCTGAGCTTCTGAGCCTTAATGAATGAATTTCTAATACTGCTCTGTATAGAATTTTGAAACTACATTGCTCCTTCATACTAATCTTTAAATAATCCCTGGTGGCTCAGCGGAAAAGAATCTGCCTGCACTGTAGAAGGCACAGGAGACATGGGTTCAATCCCTGGGTTGGAAGGTGCCCTGGAGGAGAGCATGGCAACCCACTCCAGTATTCTTTCCTGAATAATCGAATCGACAGAGGAGCCTGGCAGGCTACAGTCCCTGGGGTCACAAAGAGTCTGACACGATTGGGGGACTGTCAGTTTCACTGAACACTGCTTGGATAGTTCAGTTTAAAACCTGACTTATTTAAAACCTGAATTATTGCCTGAAATTTAGTGACAAGAACACAAATAATGAACATGAATGATTTTTTAAAAAATTGAATGGATTATAATTTTAAATTTCAAAAAAGTCTTTTTGATTAAATAAGGAATAAGAATCTTTGAAACCTCTTTCGTGTTAATATGAAGTTTTTTTCCAATAGTCTGGCTTATCACTTTTTAAATCACAGTTGGTTTGGACAGTGCTTGCAAGAAATCATCCTCACTCCTTTTATTTCAGTTATAGTTCTGTTAAAAAGGCTCAGCTGACTCGAAATCTTTTCGAGTGGGTTTTGAAGTTGCTTCAAACTAAGAGGCACAGAGGACACAGAATGACAACAGAAACGAGGAGGTGTGGCTGGAGAGTCCCTTTATTGGCCTCAGCTAAGCCAAGGCTGACAGTTACTCTGTCAAAACCTGCAACATCAGAATGTAAGTTTACAAACTCACCCCTTTTCAAGTGCACGGGCCAAAAAATACAAAGACCTGACAGAACTAAGAGACTTACAGAAAACATATCTGTTAGTAATTCATCATGTGTGTTAACACAAGCTATAGCAATAATCATTACAAGATTTATCACACTAAAGAGTTGTCACCTAAATTTGTGTATTGAGGGACGTTTGTATTAGTTATCTATTGCTGAGAAACAAATTACCACAAACTTAGAGGCTTCAAACAACCACACATTTATTATCTCACAGTTTCTGTAGGTCAGGAGGCTGAGCACAGCCTAGCCGGCCCTCTGCAAGACTACGATAAATGTCAATATTTATTGCTGTCATTGTTTGGTCCCTACGTTGTTTCTGACTCTCCTCCTCCAGGGCCAGGCTCCTCTGTCTCCCTTTCTCCTTCCCTTACTTCTTTTCTCTTTGCCTTCCCTCCACACCTACAAAATATGTATTCAAGATCTTCTATACACCAGATTCTATAGTAGGTGTTCAGGACACACCAGAACATAACAGGTACATTCTAGTAATAATTAAATACACTTGAAAATCAACTTTTTTGATAAAAGAATATGATGCAAGTTAACAAAATGTAACAAAATAAAATTCTTTTTTTCTGTGGTCTTTTCAGTTGGCTAGATATACCTGTCCAGCACATGGGGTGATATTCTCCAAGGTGTTTTTAAAGGGTTGCTGCAACTTGCCCACATGGAGCAGTTAAACCTCATTTTCAGTGTTGATCTGATTATAAATGAGATGAACCAAAATAAAATGAAAATAAGCCAAGAAATAAACAAAAACAAAGTTAACAGCTGAAGAGAGCCAAGTTTTTCAAAGCCCGAACATCTAATGAATTCAATGCATGTCAGTCTTCAAATTTATCCATAATGTCACTACCTTCAAATTCATATTTCTGCTGGGAATCTTACAAAGCATATTGGCAGCTTAATTGCTCATATTTACATAATTACCAGGACTATTCCAAAGGATATTGTCAACTTAATTATTTTAAAATGTTTTTTGACATGAGATATTTTTATTATGAACTGAGATATAATTTTGAGGTATTCTGAAAACCATTCCAGAATACAGATGTAAGTATGCATAAATGATAGATCAGAAATGCCCTGGTGGCTCGGTGATAAAGAATCTGCTTGCCAATGTAGGAGACATAGGTTTGATCCCTAGCCTGGGAAGATCCCAGATGCCACAGAGCAACTAAGCCCCATGTGCCTCAAGCACAACAACACAAACAACCACGATAAGAAGCCTTCACATTGCAACTAGACCATAGCTCTTGCTTTCTGCAGTTAGAGAAAAATCCATGCAGCAATTAAGATCCAGTACATCTGTAAATAAATAAATAAACCAGAAATGTCTTGACCGTGAAGAATTTTGTAGCTACTTATTGTTTTATCCATCAGCTAATGTGATGAAAAGTTAATGTACTACAGTCAAAATAATTTTGCCTGTTGTAACATTGATCAGGTCATAAAAAAAAAAAACTAAAAGCTAATGGAATGCTCATTCTATATAACATATATAGCAAAATAATAAATATGTTGAACAAGAGATATTAATATGAACTTGCTGATTTTCACAGCTTTAGTTATCACATTATTCTGGGTGAGAAAGTTCATCCAGAATAGGTCTTTGAGAACAGTCATTTTCTCCCCTATACCACAAAATCTTCATTTCCATAGAAACTGTCATACTTAGTGTTGTTGCTGTTGTTCTTTAGCTGTTAAACCGTGTCCAACTCTTTGCAACCCCATGGACTGTAGCCCTCCAGGCTCTTCTGTTTATGGGATTTTGCAGGCAAAAATACTGGAGTGAGTTGCTATTTCCTTCTCCAGGGGATCTTCCTGACCCAGAGATTGAACCCCTGTCTTCTCCATTGGCAGGCAGATTCTTTACCACTGAACTACTAAGGAAGTCCTTCATACTCAATATCCAGGTATTAATTGTCTTAATCCATTATTTTGCAATTAGAAATACAGTCACTCTATTAGAGTTCAATGGGCTTCAATTACAGATGGGTGCCCTCCAATTAGGTAGCTGTTTCTACCTGTTAAATGTGCATATTCTTCCACTAGACTACCATGACCTCCTGTTAGAAATACATCTCTTCGTTTAGATATACGTTTTCTAAATATAAATATTAGCACTTCTATTAGATTTGTGTACCTTGCAATATGATATATCTGTACTCCAATTGGATATGTTCTTCCTTCTGGTAGATGTGCATTCCTTATGAAGTCAAATTTAAAACAGAAATAGGAGTGGGGCACATATATATGTTTAAACAACCCCAGTAAAGATTCAAAGAGATCAACAGCTTAAGATTGCTACTTGGGCTTTTTTTTTTTTTTTTTTGAGCCCTTGATCTGTTCAGTAAGGGGATGAAAGAGAACATAATGACAGAGCCCAGATTCTTTCAAGGATAAAAGATTGTTGGTACTAGCATTACATTTTATGGAAAAAGTAAATAGCTTGCTGCTGTCTACTTTAAACAAGCTCAGTCCCAGAAGGCAAAAAACGATAGGAGGAGGGAAAAAACAAATAGCATTAAGCAACACTTGTGGTATTTAGTAGAAACGTCTATACATTTCTGGTTTGTAGGAGATTTTTATCCTTATTATCTATGGGGCCTTTTTATGACTTATATGGACCCTTTGAACTTCTGCTTTTATGAGACCTTTACTCCATGAAAAACTACAAAATATATAGCTTATAGCTGTATATAAGAACTAAAATAATACAGGCTGGATTATTTTTATTTTTCTTGAATATCTACTTATTGTCAATTATCCATAGAAATTATCTATATCAGTTTTCTAGGGCTGCTATGACAAATAACCACAAAACAGATGGTTTAAAACAACAGAAATTTATTATCATATTTTTAGAGACCAGAAGTTCAAAATCAAGTTGCTGGCAAGACAATGCTTTCTTCAAAGGCTTTAGGAAAAGATCTTTTGTTGTGTCTTTCCCCTTCTGTTGTTCCTTGATTTATGGCAGCCTCACTCCAATCTCTGCCTCAGTCTTTATGTGGCCAACTTTTCTGTCTCTATGTGCTGTTTTCTTGTTTCTTATAAGGACACTTTCACTGGATTTAGACCCCAACTTAACTCAGCATAATCTTATCTTGGTCCTTACCTTGATTACATTAGCAAAGATTCTATTCCCAAATGAAGTCACATTCTGAGGTTTTGGGTAGACGTGGACATTCCGGGGATACTACTCAACTCAGTATATTACACAAACATATTTTTAACCTTGTGATTTTAAATGGAGGTGTTGTGAACAAAGTTTATTTTTTTTGTGACTGTGTGAATGGTTTAAAGTCAAATGGAAGCAACACTTCACATTTTTAAATGATCTTTTTAAAATTAATTAATTTATCTTAATTGGAGGCTAATTACTTTACAATATTGTGGTGGGTTTTGCCATACATTGACATGAATCAGCCATGGGTGTACATGTGTCCCCATTTTGAACCCCCCTCCCACCTCCCTCCCCATTCCATCCCTCTGTGTTGTCCCAGTGAACCAGCTTTGAGTGCCCTGTTTCACGCATCAAACTTGGACTGGTCATCTATTTCACATATGGTAATATACATGTTTCAATGCTATTCTCTTAAATCATCCCACCCTCACCTTCTCCCACAGAGTCCAAAAGTCTGTTCTTTATATCTGTGTCTCTTCTGCTGACTCACATGTAGGGTCGTCATCACCATCTTTTAAATTCCATATATATGTGTTAATATACTATATTGGTGTTTTTCTTTCTGACTTACTTCTCTCTGAATAATAGGTTCCAGTTTCATCCATCTCTTTAGAACTGATTCAAATATGTTCTTTTTAATAGCTGAGTAATACTCCATTGTGTTTATGTACCACGACTTTCTTACCCATTTATCTGCTTATGGACATCTAGATTGCTTCAGGGTCCTAGATACTGCAAAAAGTACTGCAATGGACATTGGGATACACGTGTCTCTTTCAAGTCTGGTTTCCTCGGTGCGTATGACCAGCAGTGGGATTTCTGGGTCATATGGCAGTTCTATTTCCAGTTTTTTGTTGTTGTTGTTTGCTTTTTTAAAATTAATTAATTTATTTTAATTGGACGCTAATTACTTTACAATATTGTAGTGGTTTTGCCATACATTGACATGAATCAGCCATGGGTGTACATGTGTCCCCCATCCTGAACCCCCCTCCCACCTCCCTCCCTATCCCATCCCTCAGGGTTGTCCCAGTGCACTGGCTTTGAGTTTTTAAAGGAATCTCCACACTGTTATCCATAGTGGCTGTACTAGTTTGCATTCCCACAACAGTGTAAGAGGGTTCCCTTTTCTCCACACCCTCTCCAGCATTGATTTTTTATAGACTTTTTGATAGCAGTCATTCTTTTAAATTATTTATTTTTGGCTGTGCTGCATTTTTGTTGCTTTACAGGCTTTTACCCAGTTGCAGGGAGCAGAGGCTACTCTTCATTGCATTGTGCAGGCTTCTTATTTCAGTGACTTCTTTTGTTGTGAAGCACAGGCTCAAAGGCACCGAGCTTCAGAAGTTGCGGCACATGGGCTCAATAGTTTCAGATCCCAGGCTCTAGAGCACGGGCTCAACAGATGTGCCTAGTGGACTGAGTTGCTCTGTGGCATGTGGGATCTTCCTGAATCAGGGATCAAACTTGAGTCTCCTGCATTGGGAGGCAGATTCTTTACCACTGAGCCACCAGGGAAGCCCCAACATTTTACATTTTTAATCATAAAGTAACTTGCATTGTTAATATATTACTTGCAACTAATGGAAATACGTGCAGTTCATCTTCTTAATGGCCACTTTTTACCTTTGGACCTGGTGATCATTGGCTCCACCCATTTGTCCCTCCTGCTTGCTTGGCAACCACTTTCATCTGACTGAGTTCTGAGACCTCCTTCATCTTGACCACTCTTTTCCACTCTTCTAGGGACTTCACATGTACTGATCCCCTAGTGGGGTAAGTACTGGTGCTGAGTAGACAGGATTCCATCCCCTAATCCTGGAAGTTCTACTTACTTCACATGCAGCAGTAGGACATGCATACATTGGAGAGATTTAATCATATCATTGACTCCTATGAATTTACTGTGGAGGAATTTTCCAGGTCGATTATATAATCTAATTGTTTAACATATTTAACACTTGCTGTTTCAGACTCAAGTGAAGAATGAGGATGTACGTTAACACAATTTCTACTATCAAACAAACACTTTCCTACCTGTCCAGTATGATGTGTGATTGTGTATATTTATGTGTTAGATACACTAAGGCTTTTTCCAAATATAAATATGAGGATTATTGGAGCCTCTCTCTTACTCTTCCTTTTACTCTCTCTACTCTTCAATAAACTAGGGTTCAACCTCTCACACCAAAGGCCAGCTTCCAATGCCATGCCTCGCTGGAGCCATGGGCCCCAAGTGGAGGGCTCTACTTGGATCTACTTCCAGTCACAGGAGCTATTCCTTCTACTCATCTCAAAATTTCTGTGTCCTGTTTTCTTGGACCATTAGAAGAAAATTAAAATGCTAATGACACAAAATAAAACTGAATGAATAAGTTGGCGGTAACTAATAGCTTAAATTTATACTCTTCTCAGAGAGTATCTGCACTGTAACAGCTGTCAGTTGCTTCATTTCCAAATGTGTTGTGTAGAATTTTAGGCAGTATTGCAACTCTAGTGCATTAAATAATATTAACTGTGCAAGCGTACAGCAGAACCACCACACAGACTCAGCTAAACATATTGTCGAGGTTTCCCTTAAACTGAGCTATTTCCCATAACTAGAGTGAAGTTTGTGATGGGTTGTATGCACAAGATAAAAAGGTTATTGTTCGATTAATGCCAGTGTAAAGGGTGAGAATCATAATGCAGTTGTTAAAATAAATCCACAATGAATATTTATCTCTCAAATATTCACTTGCCTTGACATACCTCATAAAGGACTGTAAAGCAAAGTATAAGAGGAAAATTGCTTGAAAGATAATTTAAGAAAAATGTTGGCAAAGGAGCTCTGCTATCAGAGAAAACGCTAATGTGTCGTGTCACTTTTTTAACAGCTGGATTTGAAGAATCACGTACATTTAATGAGCTCTTTATTCTATCACATATAAAACATCTAGAAAAAAGTGTATTAGAGAAACCTAACAATTGTCCATGATTTGTGCTTTTAGCCTTAGAAGCTATTGTGATACAATGTGTACCTTATGTTTGGCTAAAAACAGAATATATGTAAGACTATTCAAGGAGATCCAACCAGTCCATTCTAAAGGAGATCAGTCCTGGGTGTTCTTTGGAAGGAATGATGCTAAAGCTGAAAGTCCAGTACTTTGGCCACCTCATGTGAAGAGTTGACTGATTGGAAAAGACTCTGATGCTGGAAGAGATTGGGGACAGTAGGAAATGGGGACGACAGAGGATGAGATGGCTGGATGGCATCACCGACTCGATGGACGTGAGTTTGAGTGAACTCCTGGAGTTGGTGATGGACAGGGAGGCCTGGCATGCTGCAATTCATGGGGTCGCAAAGAGTTGGACACTACTGAGCAACTGAACTGACTGACTGCCTGATTCATTTTCCAGAACAAATGCTCATTGGGTAAAATCAGCTATAAAAAATCACTAGAGTTGACTACAGGCTAAATATTAAGTGATACAATGGCAACATATTTCATCTGATTCAGATTAACCTTTAAGTTATATGGTGACGGATTTATTTGTTAAAAAATATATTTCTCTTGGTGGATACAGTTAACAAATATAATTCAACTGAGGCATTGTATGGAAACTAATTTGCATTGATAAGCTGACACTAGAATAATCAAAGTTGAAAGGATGATAGTTTGATTTTACTCTATGTTTTATAATATATATTTTCTATATTATATATTCTAATAAATATACACACAGAATATATGTATATACTGCTAATATCATTTATTCAAAATAATTGCCCCAAATTTTGGAACACTTAGTGTTCCATAATCATTTGTTCAATATTGAATAAATGAATATGTTTCCACTAGATTTATATGTACCTTTCTCCCTTTATTTGATACCAATACTAGAAAACATGGTAGAAAAAAACTAAGAACTGGACTTCCCGTATGGCTCAGTGGTAAAGAATCCACCTGCCAATGCAGGAGACATGGGTTCAATCTCTGGTCCGGGAAGATTACACATGCCTTGGGGCCACTAAGCCCATGTGCCACAATTACTGAGCCCGTGCTCTAGAGTCCACGAGCCACGACTGCTGAGCCTGAGTGCTGCAACTACTCAAGCCTGAGCACCTAGAGCTCATGCTCTGCAACAAGAGAAACCACCGCAATAAGAAGTATGCCCCTCCACGAAGCCCTGCTTACTGCAACTTGAGAAAGCCTGCACACAGAAACAAAGTACCAGTGCAGCAAAAAATAAGTGAATTATTTAATTATTTTTAAGAATCTCTTAAAAAAATTAAGAACTTTCCACATTTTAAAGATAGAGATAAAAATGCTAAATAAAATATTGGCAAATCTGATTCAAAAATATATTAAAAGAATAATAATTGTCCTTAAACAGGTTTTAGCCAAGAAGATCAGGACTTTTTTACATTGGAAAACCTAACAATATTAACAAGTTAAAGCAAAAAATATGATATACAAAGTTATACAGGAAAGGCATTTTATATAATTTATATTAATTCATAATAGAAAACAATGAACAGCAGTAATGGCACCCCACTCCAGTACTCTTGCCTGGAAAATCCCATGGACAGAGGAGCCCAGTAGGCTGCAGTCCATGGGGTCGCTCAGAGTCGGACACGACTGAGCGACTTCACTTTCACTTTTCACTTTCATGCATTGGAGAAGGAAATGGCAACCCACTCCAGTATTCTCGCCTGGAGAATCCCAGGGACAGGGGAGCCTGGTGGGCTGCCGTCTATGGGGTTGCACAGAGTTGGACATGACTGAAGCGACTCAGCAGCAGTAGCAGCAGCAATGATAATGAAATATACTTAGCTAGTACTAAGTAGAATGTACACTGATAACAGGTATATGTCAAATTGCACTGTGAACCTCAAACTTGCAAAAAGATAAAGTTTCTCAGCAGCATTTCCCTCAGAACTGTACAAGAAGTTGAAGTGAAAGTTGTTCAGTTGAGTCTGATTTTTTGTGACTCCACGGACTGTGACCTAACAGGCTACTCTGTCCATGGAATTCTCCAGGCAAGAATACTGGAGTGGGTAGCTGTTCCCTTCTCCAGGATATCTTCCCAACTCAGGGATCAAACCCAGGTCTCCCACATTGCAGGCAGATTCTTTACCAGCTGAGCCACCAGGGAAGCCCAAGAAAACTTGAGTGGATGGCCTATCTGTTCTCCAGCAGATCTTCCTGACCAGGGTTTCCTGCATTGTAGGCGGATTCTTTACCAGCTGAGCTACCAGGCACAAGAAGTTACAGCATAAGAAAAACAAAAGGATGATAAAAGTTTCAGAAGAAATTATCAAAATCTTTTAACTCTGTTATTTGTCGACACATAAATCCAAAGAATTAAGACATTAGAATATAAGAATTCTCCAAATTTGTTAGCTGTAAGTTCATTGCATAGATATCAACAGCATTACTGTAACTAGTTATGTTACCAAGTCCAAACTTGCTCTCCTTGCTGCAAGATAAATCAATGATTCTGAGACAAGGTGTTGGAACTAGGAAGGGACTTTATTCAGGAGCTGGCTGACCAGGAAGATGGCAGGCTAGCCCCTCAAATTAACCATCTTGTTTGGGATGGGATATCAGATTCTTTTATGGATCAGAGATGGGGAGAGGTGAGGAAACAAAGTAAAAAAGTCCATTTAATTCTTGAAAATATCTCCTAGAATGGCAAGCCTCAGGTAGGGGGATGTGTTAGTTTCACTTCTATAGTCTTTTCATGGGTGGTGTGAAATGGAGTATCTCCTGTCATATCAACAAAGATGTCATATCTATTTGTGATTCTGGCCTCCCCAAATGTGAATTTCTGGGCCACATAGGTAAGAAGCAGGCCAGCATTGGGTGCTGTGCCATTTGCAACACAAAAATCAAGAATGTCACAGTCCTTCACAGGTAGGCTGGGTCAGGTTATTCTCCCTGAGGCAGGTCATTATGTATGCTTATAATAACAAAAGCAGCAAAATAAGGGTTAAAGTCACAGAAGCAGATCCAGTGTAAATTCAAAATTAACCCTTCCCAGTTGCAGTCATAGTAACTATAGAAACTATATAGAAACTATAAAACTATACAAACTATAGAACAATATAGAAACCCTAAAAACTCTATAGAAACTAAAGAAAGCTATAAAAGAATCTTTTCAAAACAGACATTATATATTTGTGGCCAGGATTTAATATAGTCATTTCAGTTCAGTTCAGTTCAGTCGCTCAGTCGTGTCCGACTCTTTGCGACCCCATGAATCGCAGCACGCCAGGCCTCCCTGTCTATCACCAACTCCCGGAGTTCACTCAAACTCACGTCCATCAAGTCGGTGATGCCATCCAGCCATCTCATCTTCTGCTGTCCCCTTCTCCTCCTGCCCCCAATCCCTCCCAGCATCAGAGTCTTTTCCAGTGAGTCAACTCTTCGCATGAGGTGGCCAAAGTACTGGAGTTTCAGCTTTAGCATCATTCCTTCCCAAGAAATCCCAGGACTGATCTCCTTTAGAATGGACTGGTTGGATCTCCTTGCAGTCCAAGGGACTCTCAAGAATCTTCTCCAACACCACAGTTCAAAAGCATCAATTCTTCGGCGCTCAGCTTTCTTCACAGTCCAACTCTCACATCCATACATGACTACTGGAAAACCCATAGCCAGAGGCTTTTTAGTTCCTCTTCACTTTCTGCCATAAGGATTTAATATAAGAAAATCATAAAGAAAAAACTGAATAAGTGGAGTGAAATATCATAAGATATTATGAAATGAAAGACTGAAAGATATAAAGACATAATAATAACTCCATATCACTCTATAAATCTAATCTAATTCCAATCAAAATTTCAAGATAATATTTAACAAGATTAGCAAAATTCAGAAAATTCTGAATATATATATACACACACACTTATCTCACGTACATATTTATTATTATTAAAAAGAATTAAAAGAATTTGAACTTATTATAGCAGTTAAAGGGCTTCCCTCGTAGCTCAGATGATAAGGAATCTGCCTGCAGTGCAGGAGACCCAGGTTCAATCCCTGGGTCAAGAAGATCCCCTGATGAAGGAAATGGCAACCCAGTCCAGTATTCTTGCCTAGAAAATCCCATGGACAGAGGAACCTGGCAGGCTACAGTTTATGGGGTCACAAAGAATTGACACAACTGAGCGACTTCACTTTCACTTTCTATAGAGATTAGAAAAATATGCCAGTGGAACTAACTATAGAGTCCAGAAGCAGCTACATTTCTATATGATAACTGATATATGATATGGATTACATAGAAGGTCAGAGAAGAAAAGATGGATGGACTTTATAGTATATGATGCTAGAGCAACTCATTTCCCATATGGAAAAAAATTGTTGCTCAACTTCAAGCCATCTTAAACAATAAGTGTCAGGTGGCCACCAGAAATAAACATTAACCATAAAACTTCAAAATGATAAAGAAAAAAGAGAATACTCTCTTGACTTTGAATAGAAGGAGATTTTTTTTAAACAAGGCCCCCCAAAAATCACATACCACAAAGGAAAGGAAATTCGACTATATCAAAATAAAAATTTCTGTACAACATAAAAGTGAGTAAGATAAAAATAAATTAATTACAAAATTTCATAGACCTATGTTCACAGATACACCAATGAGTGCAGATAACACTGATGAAATCCAAACATGTTGCCTGGATTGCAACAGTGTCAATTTCCTTGTTGTGATATTGCACTAGAATTATGCAAGATGTTAACTCTTGGGTTATCTGGGTGAAGTGTACCTGGAATCTGTCCTGTGATTTTGCTTTTCGACACCTGTGACTCTACAGTTATTGCAAAATAAATAACTTTCTTAGAACTTGGTGTGAAATGATGTTTGTGGCATAAAGGAAAAGATATTGACATCCAAAATAAAGACCTGCTAAACTTCAATATTCCTAAGCTTCAATTCCTAAACTTAAATAAGGATTTGTTTTTTCTTTTAAATAAAGAAATAGACAGACAAAGAAGGGACTTGAAGGGGGAAAGGCTGGTGAAATAAAAGGAAGGAAAGGAAAGGACAAGAAGAGAAAAGGGCAAAAGTATCAGTTTAACCAACAGAAAAATTAAGACTATATCTAAAGATTCTCAGGCTCATTAGTAATTAGAGAAATGTACATAATAGTAATAATGAGATTGCAATTTTCTTTATCTGCACTTGCAAAAATGAAAGAGCTGTAGAGAATTAAGCATGGCTGAAGTGGAGATAAAAGGGCTCTCCTATGATGCTGGTAAGAGAATAAACAGAAACAGCTACTGTGCAGGTGATTCAACAACCAGCTTTACAGGTGACTATGACCCCAAATCCTCTTAGCTCCAGCAACAGTACATCTTCCATGATCCAGGCAAACGGCTACTGGGGTTTCCTTGGTGGCCATACCACTTGCTCTCACCCCTCACAAGGCGATGATATTCTAGGTGCTCTGGTTTGCTGGTGTTTCTGACACTGTACACTGACCCCATGGCAACCTTACTTCTGTCTGGGGCAAAGTGATGTAATATGTATTTGCCTGAAGACAGTTTTGCAAAAAGCAGAAAAAATACATAAGAAAGAAATTTATGCCTGGTCTCAAAGAGTCAAACATGACTTAGCAACTAAACAGCAACAGCAGCAGCATAGTGGTCTCAGGTTCAGAAAATCTCGTCTAAAATTTAGCCAGTCTGTTGTCTTTTCTCCAGTCACAGTTACCCAGCTGTAAATGAGTATAAAGCATTTTGTTATATTTTCCTTGTCACCAACCTGGAAAACTAAGTCATGGTCATTCTGACTTTGTTACACTTTTGCCAACACTATCTCCTGGGGAATTTTCATAACATATTACAAATGAGTAATAAAATAACTTGGCATTCGAATCTACTTGGCCTCATCTTTGGAGACATCATAAAGTTCATAGGGACTGTGGCAAACACGATGCTCTGTTTTCCATAGAGAGGAGAACCACTGCTGAGGAGCAGTGAATGTTTGCCTTGGGAAATGTTCACTTATTCTTCAAATAAATATGAGCATATTTGAGATGACACCACCCTTATGGCAGAAAGTGAAGAGGAACTAAAAAGCCTGTTGATGAAAGTGAAAGAGGAGAGTGAAAAAGTTGGCTTAAAGTTCAACATTCAGAAAATGAAGATCATGGCATCTGGTCCCTACTCATGGCAAATAGATGGGCAAACAGCAGACTTTATTTTTGGGGGGCTCCAAAATCACTGCAGATGGTGACTGCAGCCATGAAATTAAAAGACGCTTACTCCTTGGAAGGAAAGTTATGACCAACCTAGATAGCATATTGAAAAGCAGAGAGAGACATTGCCAACAAATGTCCGTCTAGTCAAGGCTATGGTTTTTCCAGTAGTCATGTATAGATGAGAGAGTTGGACTATGAAGAAAGCTGATGCTTTTGAACTGTGGTGTTAGAGAAGACTCTTGAGAGTCCCTTGGAATGCAAGGAGATCCAACCAGTCCATTCTAAAGGAGATCAGCCCTGGGATTTCTTTGGAAGGAATGATGCTAAAGCTGAAACTCCAGTACTTTGGCCACCTCATGCGAAGAGTTGACTCATTGGAAAAGACTCTGATGCTGGGAGGGATTGGGGGCAGGAGGAGAAGGGGAAAACAGAGGATGAGATGGCTGGATGGCGTCACCGACTCAATGGACGTGAGTTTGAGTGAAATCCGGGTGTTGGTGATGGACAGGGAGGCCTGGCGTGCTGTGATTCATGGGATTGCAAAGAGTCGGACATGACTGAGCAGCTGAAATGAACTGAACTGAATAATAAATATAAAGTAATAAAAAGAAGCCATATTTATTCACCAAATAAATTTGGTATTTACTTTGTGAATACCATAAGTCAGTCACTTTCTAGACATTGGGTAAACAGTGATCAAATAAAATTCTTTCTGCCTTGGAGTGAAAGTTCCAGTGAAGGAAGATATACGGTAAGCAAACACACAAAGAACGGTCATATGTCCAAAGCTATAGGTACATAGGGGAGGGCCATGGGACACGACATCGGGGGGGTGAGCTTGCTGTTGTTTTATGAGACAGCTGGGGAAATCCTTTGTAGTAGAATAACCTTTAAGCAAAGAGATGAACCAAGTGGGGGATATTATTCTTAGTATTTAGAGATCAAAGCATACTCAAAAAATGCAGACAGCTCTAGTTTTTAGGCTAAGCCTGAAAATATCTAATTGGGAAAAAAATGTAAAACTTGTTCCTGGTCAGAATTTAACCCTTACACCACCATTTTCTAATGCTTATCATAGTGGAAAAAGAAAAAAAAATCCCACCCTGAGACCAGAAGCTGTGGGCTATGAGCCCCATCCATCAACAACTCAGGGTTCTGAGTCCCCAGAGCTCTTTGATTCTAGGTTTTTACCAAAGTCACCATTGCCTCTGAATCAGTTTCTTCATCTCAAAAATAAGAGGATTAAAGCCTAAAATCAGGCTATTGAAATTAGAACCACTATATGATCCATCAGATCAAATCAGATCAGATCAGTCGCTCAGTCATGTCCGACTCTTTGGGACCCCATGAATCGCAGCACGCCAAGCCTCCCTGTACATCATCAACTCCCAGAGTTCACTCAGACTCATGTCCATCGAGTCAGTGATGCCATCTAGCCATCTCATCCTCTGTCGTCCCCTTCTCCTCCTGCCCCCAATCCCTCCCAGCATCAGAGTCTTTTCCAATGAGTCAACTCTGCGCATGAGGTGGCCAAAGTACTGGAGTTTCAGCTTTAGCATCATTCATTCAAAAGAAATCCCAGGGCTGATCTCCTTCAGAATGGACTGGTTGGATCTCCTTGCAGTCCAAGGGACTCTCAAGAGTCTTCTCCAATGCCACAGTTCAAAAGCATCAATTCTTCGGTGCTCAGCCTTCTTCACAGTCCAACTCTCACATCCATGCATGACTACTGGAAAAACCATAGCCTTGACTAGACGAACCTTTGTTGGCAAAGTAATGTCTCTGCTTTTCAATATGCTATCTAGGTTGGTCATAACTTTCCTTCCAAGGAGTAAGCGTCTCTTAATTTCATGGCTGCAGTCACCATCTGCAATGATTTTGGAGCCCAGAAAAATAAAGTCTGACACTGTTTCCACTGTTTCCCCATCTATTTCCCATGAAGTGATGGGACCAGAGGCCATGATCTTCGTTTTCTGAATGTTGAGCTTTAAGCCAACTTTTTCACTCTCCACTTTCACCTTTGTCAAGAGGCTTTTTAGTTCCTCTTCACTTTCTTCCATAAGGGTGGTGTCATCTGCATATCTGAGGTTATTGATATTTCTCCCGACAATCTTGATTCCAGCTTGTGTTTCTTCCAGTCCAGCATTTCTCATGATGTACTCTACATATAAATTAAATAAACAGGGTGACAATATACAGCCTTGATGTACTCCTTTTCCTATTTGGAACCAGTCTGTTGTTTCATGTCCAGTTCTAACTGTTGCTTCCTGACCTGCATACAAATTTCTCAAGAGGCAGATCAGGTGGTCTGGTATTCCTATCTCTTTCAGAATTTTCCACAGTTTATTGTGATCCACACAGTCAAAGGCTTTGGCATAGTCAATAAAGCAGAAATAGATGTTTTTCTGGAACTCTCTTGCTTTTTTGATGATCCAGCGGATGTTGGCAATTTGATCTCTGGTTCCTCTGCCTTTTCTAAAACCAGCTTGAACATCAGGAAGTTCACAGTTCACATATTGCTGAAGCCTGGCTTGGAGAATTTTAAGCATTACTTTACTAGCACGTGAGATGAGTACAATTGTGTCGTAGTTTGAGCATTCTTTGGCATTGCCTTTCTTTGGGATCAGAATGAAAACTGACCTTTTCCAGTCCTGTGATCCATACTTCTGGGTATTTATCTGATGAAAACTCAAAAAGATATCTGCACCCCCATGTTAATAGCATTATTTACAATAGCTGAGATATGAAAACAACCTGTCTGTCCATGGATGAAAGGATAAAGATGTGGAAGACATAGTGTGTGTGTATGTATGTATATATATATGTATATAATTTTTTAGTCACTAAGTCATGTCCAACTCTTTGTGATCCCATGGACTGTAGCCCACCAGGCCACTCTGTCCATGGGATTCCCAGGCAAAAATACTGGAATAAGTTACCATTTCCTTCTCCAGGGGATCTTCTCAACCCAAGGGTCAAACCTCCATCTTCTGCATTGGCAAGCAGATTATTTACCACTGAGCCACCTATATATGTATATATACATATATATTTTTTTTTTTTTCCACTTTTTTTTTTTTTATTCTTCCAATTTTATTTTATTTTTTAAACTTTACATAATTGTATTAGTTTTGCCAAATATCAAAATGAATCCGCCACAGGTATACATGTGTTCCCCATCCCGAACCCTCCTCCCTCCTCCCTCCCCATACCATCCCTCTGGGCCGTCCCAGTGCACCAGCCCCAAGCATCCAGCATCATGCATCGAACCTGGACTGGCAACTCGTTTCCCTACATGATATTTTACATGTTTCATTGCCATTCTCCCAAATCTTCCCACCCTCTCCCTCCCACAGAGTCCATAAGACTGTTCTATACATCAGTGTCTCTTTTGCTGTCTCGCATAACCGGGTTATTGTTACCATCTTTCTAAATTCCATATATATGCGTTAGAATACTGTATTTATGTTTTTCCTTCTGGCTTACTTCACTCTGTATAATAGGCTCCAGTTTCATCCACCTCATTAGAACTGATTCAAATGTATTCTTTTTAATGGCTGAGTAATACTCCATTGTGTATATGTACCACAGCTTTCTTATCCATTCATCTGCTGATGGACATCTAGGTTGCTTCCATGTCTTGGCTATTATAAACAGTGCTGCGATGAACATTGGGGTACACGTGTCTCTTTCCCTTCTGGTTTCCTCAGTGTGTATGCCCAGCAGTGGGGTTGCTGGATCATAAGGCAGTTCTATTTCCAGTTTTTAAGGAATCTCCACACTGTTCTCCATAGTGGCTGTACTAGTTTGCATTCCCACCAACAGTGTAAGAGGGTTCCCTTTTCTCCACACCCTCTCCAGCATTTATTATTTGTAGACTTTTGGATCGCAGCCATTCTGACTGGTGTGAAATGGTACCTCATAGTGGTTTTGATTTGCATTTCTCTGATAATGAGTGATGTTGAGCATCTTTTCATGTGTTTGTTAGCCATCTGTATGTCTTCTTTGGAGAAATGTCTATTTAGTTCTTTGGCCCATTTTTTGATTGGGTCGTTTATTTTTCTGGGGTTGAGCTGTAGGAGTTGCTTGTATATTTTTGAGATTAGTTGTTTGTCGGTTGCTTCATTTGCTATTATTTTCTCCCATTCTGAAGGCTGTCTTTTCACCTTGCTAATAGTTTCCTTTGATGTGCAGAAGCTTTTAAGGTTAATTAGGTCCCATTTGTTTATTTTTTGCTTTTATTTCCAATATTCTGGGAGGTGGGACATATATATGTTTGTATATTAAATGTATATTTACAATTAAATACTGTTCAGCTATAGTATGAATATTATTTACTGTATACTATTTACTATACCATAATAAAAATAAAATTTTGCCGTTTACAACTGCATAGGTGGACCTTTAGGTCATCATGCTAAATTAAATAACCAGACAGAGAAAGACAAATATCTTATTATCTCACTTACTTGTGGAATCTAAAAATAAAGCAACAACAACTAAAAAATGAACTCATCAACACAGAGAACAGATTGGTGGCAACCAGAAGCAGGGTTGGAGTGGTAGGAAAAAAATGCATGAAGGCAGTGGCACTGTTTATAATAGCCAGGACATGGAAGCAACCTAGATGTCCATCAGCAGATGAATGGATAAGAAAGCTATGGTACATATACACAATGGAGTATTACTCAGCCATTAAAAAGAATACATTTGAATCAGTTCTAATGAGATGGATGAAACTGGAGCCTATTATACAGAGTGAAGTAAGCCAGAAGGAAAAACACCAATACAGTATACTAACGCATATATATGGAATTTAGAAAGATGGTAACAATAACCCGGTGTACGAGACAGCAAAAGAGACACTGATGTATAGAACAGTCTAATGGACTCTGTGGGAGAGGGAGAGGGTGGGAAGATTTGGGAGAATGACATTGAAACAATTAAAATATCATGTAAGAAACGAGTTGCCAGTCCAGGATCGATGCACGATACTGAATGCTTGGGGCTAGTGCACTGGGACGACCCAGAGGGATGGTATGGGGAGGGAGGAGGGAGGAGGGTTCAGGATGGGGAGCACATGTATACCTGTGGTGGATTCATTTTGATATTTGGCAAAACTAATACAATTATGTAAAGTTTAAAAATAAAATAAAATTAAAAAACAAACAAACAAACAAATTTCCAGTTATAGGATACATATGTCATGGGGTGCGATAAGCAACATGGTGACTATAGTTTAAAACACTATAAAAAGAAGGCATAATCTTCTTAGCAGAGATAGTACTTTGTAACTAGACGAAAAAAGGGGTTAAATCTCATTGCAGTGTCCACATTTCTTCCAGCTCATATCATGATAGACAGTTTCCTCCTCCCACCAAGTGCTGTAAACACTTTGAAGTGAAAAACACAGAGAGAAGCCGGCATTACAAGAACAAACCAGTTAGAAAATGGAGGGTGGAGGTGAAAACAGAAAGATAGAAACATGAAATTCCCTGTGTTCTTATTCTTTTAAAGCGCATGGCTAGTTCTCTCCCAAAGCATCTGTTTTTGGCGGCTGTCCAACATATGAGTCCATCCCAAAGGCCTATTCTTACCACTCCTGACAGGATTAGATAGAAGAGCAGGAACCAGTCAGTTTCCATAGATAAGCCCACTGTTGACTCATTTTACTATCTGTTCCCACAATTTATTCTGAGCTAACAGATCAAAGACAGCAAATACCATGTTACCAGTCATGGTTCTTTAATAATAACAAGTAAAATACTTCCCCAGTGAAAAGTTCGATCATCCCCAAAAAGATTCAGTGCCTATTTAAAATGACTGACCTTGGACAATGCATTTAACTTTACTCTGCCTCAGGGTCCTCACATATAAAATAGAAAATAATAACATCCCACATCATAGAATTACTATATAAGGTAAGAAAATTGAAATACCTAATGTGTTTAGAACAATATCTGGGATATTTTAAGCAACATATCAGGATTCATTATTATATTTGCAATTATATCTGCCCCCAAAATAGAAGCTGCCCATGTTGGCCTTCAGATTTCCCTGGTAGATCAGATGGTAAAGAATCTGCCTCAATACTGAAGACCTGGGTCAAGAAGATCCTCTGGAGAAGGAAATGGCTACCCACTTCAGTAGTTTTTTTTTTTTTTAATTGGAGGCTAATTACTTTACAATAATGTGGTGGTTTTTCCCATACATCAGCATGAATCAGCCACAGGTGTACATGTGTCCCCCCATCCTGAACTCCCCTTCCACCCTCCTCCCTACTCCATCCCTCTGGGTTGTCCCAAAGCACTGGCTTTGAGTGCCCTGCTTCATGCTTCTTCATCGAACTTGCACTGCCTGGAGAATTCCATGGACAGAGGAGCTTGGTTATCTATAGTCCATGGGGTCTCAAAGAATCAGATATGACTGAGTGACTAACACTTTCACTTCACTTTCATACTGGCCTTCATGTTTCATATTGGCTCTTCATGTTTCTGCATGCTGGCAGAAATCTAGAGAATACATTTGTTCATTGATTCATGCATTTACATTTATACAGGCTGATGTAAGACATGGTTATAGGAAACCAAAACCCTCATTCTGATGGAAAAGAGCAAGTTTCTGTGAGACGGTTTTATAAAGCACAGGACTGAAGGATAAAGGAAGGCCACTCTGAGATTTGACTACCAAACCAAGATCTGAGGGATAATAAAGTTTTAATCAACACAGAGGAGTGTATGGAAGGCAGTCAGTAGAGAATTTTAAACAGAAAAGTTAGCAGAGCATACTCCTTATAGAGGAAGGGGCTGGAAATGACTGAAGACTGGAAGGTAGCCCATGAGACTGATACAACTGAGGGCTCTGGAAGCCACAAAACTTGGCCCCAGAGCACAAAGAAACTGGTGACCCATTGGCTGCAGTTTGTGGTGGTGCCTCAGAGTTAGGGCATGTGTTCTAACAGGTAAGAGTTTAGCTGAACTGGATGTTATCCATAAAACTTGATGAAAGAGGAAATCTGAGAAAGCAAGAGCTTCACTAAAAAGAAGAAAGAAATTGTGTATCTATTCTAAATCCTGCCCATCAGGCACCAGGCAGGAAGCCAGGGTTCTGATATCTGTTTATACAATGTATGAGTTATTATTACACTGGTAAATTAAGTGATATGTTTGCTTTATTTCAAATCACTAAGTTTTATATTAGAGTGATATACTCTTACCGCTTTGCTTATCAAACCAGAAAATTCATCACGCAAAGTCCATTTTTCACAGCACATCTAAATCCTTTTCTCTAGGCAACCCGCCTGGTCCATGTTAATGCAATTCCGTTAGACATCACCGCCACGCTAGAAAATCAGAGCATGCCTTCAGGGGACACTGAGCACATCATGGTAATGGCTTTCTAAGATTATTTATTTTTCACAAAGTTGAAAAACTTGATACAAAATGTGTGTTATAGGACACTAAAGATATTTATCTCAAATTGAACACAACAGTTGTCTATTTATCCCATATGAAAGCCCAGGTTCTTTCCTTAAACAACTCTTGAATAAAAAGAAAGTGAAGATTTAACTTTAATAACAAATCCTGATATTAAATGTATTATAAGTGTTGACACACAGAATTGCCTCTATTCCATAACTGTCTCCAGGTACAGGAATATAAATTTAAGGCAACATGTGTTGGTAAGTTGGTATTTGACATTTCTGAATTTTCCATATTTCCATTTTTATTGAACTCAGTTTCTAATATATCAAGTTATTATTTTAACTAAAATATATAACCTAGATTAGAAATAATTGCTTATGAGTTATTATATCTTCAGAAGAAGTCAATCCAGATCTCAATATAAAAAATATTTTTATCCATAACAATTCTTTATTTTTGCTTATTCAACAAAAAGATTAATTAGGTATAAATTCTCATGGAACTATTATTAGAGAGCAAGAAACATACCTAAAATGTTAATACAAAAAGAACATCTGAAACATTAGTAAGCAGACATTTTCTCCAGCATATTTCTTTCATTAGTGTGAATGAAATAGAGTCCTAGGTAGGAAAGCAAAGAGAATGTTTTGTGTAAATGTAACTACAGAAATACTTCAAAAAGGCACAAATGTCATAAAAAACACAAGAAAAACTGAATGGCAGGGTAATAAAAGACATGTAAATTTCATCATATGCCTTATATTTATACCAAAGAGTTGATAGAAATATATTTATAAATGGGGTTTTGATTGTTTGGATTTTGAGAGATTAGAAAATAATACAAAGTAATGAAGAAATATTAATTTTTTTCTGTGATTCTCATGAAGTTGCTTAATAAGAAACCACTGAAATTTCTGCAGTTTCTATTAGATAGATAAGAGGATGATAGGTAGATATATAGATAGATAGTAGGTGATGGACACATAGAGATTCCTTTCAGATGTATATAGTCATCTCCTTTGGAGGTAAAAATGAAAATCCCTGGGTCAATGCCCCTTGAGCCAAGGTCAACATCCTGGTGGCCTGTGTCATTCTCCTATCAACAGAGTGACCAATACAAGGCAACACAAAAGGGCAAGGCAGTTATCTCTGGTGCCCTTAGAAGCTGTTCATAGCAAAACCTCTGCTTAGCATGACTCAAACTGAAAGAAGCTTACACCGAGCTTCCAAGTCTTCTCACTGGTGTGTTGCTATAGTTTTGTCTTTCTTTCGGGTGATCCAACTCCCTTTTTTCTTGGCCAGTGCTCCCCACCTTTAAAGGGATTGCAGTAAGGGCAGGTGTTCTCCATTTTCCTCTGTGGCCCCATTTTCCTCTGGATCCTCTGTGGGTCCCAGTCCAGTGATCCAGCTGGCAGAAAGATGGCATAATTTCTAGTCCACAGGTACCTCTGTGGATGCAAGCAGTCATGAACCTCAGCGTCACCGTTCTCCATGTGCATCATGACTCATCCTCCCAGGAGGCAGGCTGCCTGGCAACCATTGCCAGTGACTGCTCAGATCATGATGTTGTTGACCTTGACTGGGTTGCCATTTCCTACTCCAGGGGATCTTCCTGATCCAGGGGTTGAACCATATCTCTTGTGACACCTGCATTTAGGTGGATTCTTTACCACTGGCACCACCTAGGAAGGTCAGAGTTTTATAGGTCCTTCATCAAATGAGTGCTGCCCCAACTTTACTCAGTTCTTTTCACTTTAGTTTTAGTTTGGCCAGTTTTCATTTTTCTGCTTCAGCAGCATTTTAAGGAACATCTGATTTATCACTGAACCCCTGATTCTAGAGACTTTGGAATAGAAAATGAGCTAAAGAACAGAAATACATTCATAGGATTGTTGAATAGGATGAATGGTGAAGAATGTCTTTTTATTACTATATTCTTATTCATCAGTTTGCATTCATACAATATTCTTTCTATTCAAGAACATACTCAAGGATACATATGTATGTAAAAAAGTACATTCTTTAGGAATATATTCCTAGTGTGTATATTTAAGAATAGATTTATAATAAGCATTTAGCAGTCAGAAAAATATATTCATGGAAAAACTTTATTGAGAAGAAATAATCTCATTCACCAGCACATTCATATGGACAGATTTTTCTTATGTCCTATCAGCTTGCCTCTCACTTTTTTAGCTTTCAGCTACAGCTACAAGGAACTGTTGCAGATAAATTGGACATTTCTTAACATGTGAAAGTATATCATTCTATACGTGAATACGAAGAAGTCCATGGGGTCCTCATATTCATATGAAGAAAACATGAAAATGAGTCAACTTCAAACAGTGGAAAGAAACACATTTGGCAAATGAGGTTTTTTTTTATTATTTAAATTTATTTATTTTAATTAGAGGCTAATTACTTTACAATATTGTACTGATGAGTTTTGAACAGATTGACCACTCAATAAACTGGCCTTGCCTTGTAGCCCAGATATGAGCATGTGGGAACTGCTTCTTCCCATGGCAGAGAGATGACTTCAAAACAAAAACTAGGCGTAGTTGGCCAAACGGGGAAATGGCAAAGTCTTAAGTGTATGAAGCCCGCAAGAAGGTAAGGCAAGCTAAGTCAGGACTGAACTATGGTTGCTGCCACTCAGTTGTTAATACTGTTCTTTCGCTAAGTGGTGTCTACGTCTTTGAGACCCCATGGACTACAGCCTACCAGGGTCCCCTGTCCTTTACTAACTCCCCAAGTTTGTTCAAATTCATTTCCATTAAGTCAGTGATGCTATCTAACCATCTCATCTTCTGCCGCCCTCATCTCCTTTTGCCCTCAATCTTTCCTAGTATCAGGGTCTTTTCCAATGAGTCGACTCTTTGCATCAGGTGGCCAAAAGTATTAGAGCTTCAACTTCAGCGTCAGTCCTTCCAATGACTATTTAGGGTTGATTTCCTTTGGGATTGACTGGTTTGAGGTCCTTGCATGTCCAAGGGACTCTCAAGAGTCTTCTCTAGCACTACAATTCAAAAGCATCATTTCTTCAGTACATAGCCCAAGACCAAGCAACAAAACATGGTGAAGTCTTGGATGCTGGAAGCTACCAGGGCACCCAGTGACCAGGATATGTCCCAGGAGACATCCCAGAATATAGTGAAAATGGAGGCTCCTCTCATGTCCACAACCCCAATAACCCATGGAAGATCTATATTCCTGCTTCAGATATGCACATAAGTGTTGGGAAGGAACACTGCCTTGAGTCTGAACATTACTTCACTGCCTAAAGCACTTTGTAATCAGAGCAGGATAGAGATAGATTGTATAGGCCATTTAGTCACTAACTTTGATTGGACTGTTTCAAGTTATTAATTTTGGATTTTCTCCCTACCGAATTCATGGAGACTAAGATGACAAATCAATATTAGACAAATAAAGTAATATGAGTTCTATTAGTTAACCCACTGCACAAGTTCACCTGTATATCTTTCTGATGCCCCTAAGATGCCACATATTCCTCTAAACGTGAGAAAAGGTTCTTAAAGTAAAACCTGAATTAGTGCTTTCAGTGGAGGTTCATTGTTTAATTTTAGAATTCCCCATTTCCTTCCAAGTCCAGGCTATGATTATTTAAATCAATTAAACTACTGCAAAATTCCACCCATCTCATATGCTAGAAAAATAATGCTCAAAATTCTCCAAGCCAGGCTTCAACAGTACATGAATCATGAACTTTGATTTGTTAAAGCTGGAATTATAAAAGGCAGAGGAACCAGAGATCAAATTGCTAACATGTATTGGATCATCAAAAAACCAAAAGAGTTCCAGAAAAACAGCTACTTCTGCTTTATTGACTACACCAAAGCCTTTGACTGTGTGGATCACAACAAACTGTGAAAAATTCTTAAAGAGATGGGAATACCAGAGCACCTTACCTGCCTCCTGAGAAATCTGTATGCAGGTCAAGAGGCAACAGTTAGAACCGGACATGGAACAACAGACTGGTTCCAAATAGGGAAAGGAGTACATCAAGGCTGTATATTGTCACCCTGCTTATTTAACTTATATGCAGAGTACATCATGTGAAATGCCAGGCTGGATGAGGCAGGAACTGGAATCAAGATTGCCGGAAGAAATATCAATAACCTCAAATATGCAGATGATACTACCCTTGTGGCAGAAAGTGAAGAAAAACTAAAGAGCCTCTTGATGAAAGTGAAAGAGGAGAGTGAAAAAAATTGGCTTAAAACTCAGTATTCAGGAAACTAAGATCATGGCATGCAGTCCCATTACTTCATGGCAAATAGATGGGGAAACAATGGAAACAGTGACAGACTTTATTTTGGGGGCCTTCAAAAATACTACAGATGGTGACTGCAGCCATGTAATTAAAAGATGCTTGCTCCTTGGAAGAAAAGTTATGACCAATCTAGATAGCATAGTAAAAAGCAGAGGCATTACTTTGTCAACAAAGGTTCATCTAGTCAAAGCTATAGTTTTTCCAGTAGTCATGTATGGATGTGAGGGTTGGACTAGAAAGAAAGCCAAATGCCAAAGAACTGATGCTTTTGAACTGTGATGTTGGAGAAGATTCCTGAGAGTCCCTTGGATAGTAAGAAGATCCAACCAGTCCATCCTAAAGGAGATCAGTCCTGAATATTCATTGGAAGGACTGATGCTGAAGCTGAAACTCCAATACTTTGGCCACCTGCTGCAAAGAACTGACTCATTGGAAAAGACCCTGATGTCAGGAAAGAATGAAGGCAGGAGGAGAAGGGGATGATAGAGGATGATGGTTGGATGGCATCACAGATTTATTGGACATGAGTTTGAGCAAGCTCCAGAAGTTGGTGATGGACAGAGAAACCTGGTGTGCTGCAATCCATGGGGTCGCAAAGAGTCAGACAAGACCAAGTGACTAAACTGACTGAGATAATTTACTTATGTTAAATATTAAATAATTTTCATTCATACTATCTGCTGAGCTGGAAGCATGTAGCTCTTTTCCATCTCACAGGTAGTCATAAAAAAGGAGAAGCATTAAAAAAAAAAAGACTGACATTGATATTCTCTCTTTTGCTTATTTTCTTTGCCTGGATGCTTCTTGGAATTTGAAAACAATGTTTTCAAGAAGTATTATATATCTTTATTATAATACAATAAAGCTACGAAGATGTTTTAAAAAAGCATACAGAAACATATAAAAATAATTAAGGGGATATCATGTACTCTCACGCTGCACTTTTCTACAACTATCATCATGTCAACACTTTGAGGAAATGTGCACATTACCACACAATTGTTAAGCAATTAGTGGTCCAACCTAAGATCAATGCTTTATTGAGAAATACAATTGAACATCAACATTATCATTTTCACTGCTAATTGGTTCCATGCTGATAAAGTATGGTTGATATGACAGTAATACAAGTGATCAGTAGAACATGGTGACAAAACTGATTCTGTGTGTATCTGTCCTTTGTCAAATCAACCAATAGTAACTCTTCAAAACTCTTTTGCACCACCTATTCTTTGTTCAAGGGTATAATCAACTAATTCTTATTTAAATCTGAATTCTTAAATATATTCAATGTAACTTACATTTAATTAGGTTCATTTGAAATATATTCCTACGTATGTTCACATTCAACAATTGCTATGTTATTTTTAAGAGTTATAAAATATCAGACATATTATGCAGCAAGAAATATTCTCTATATAAAAACATCTTAACCTCTGGAATATTTACTTTTACATCATTCATAGAAAATGGGTATTAATAAGTTTCTGATAAAAATTTAAAACTGTTGTCTTCCTCATTATTTCATAATTTAGAATATGCATCCATATTTATACCAACTGCATAAAGCAATGTATAGTCACACACACTTAGTATCTGTTTAAAGCAATGTCATTTCAATTTAAAATAAAAATTAAGCTTTATGGGTGGCACTAAAAAGAACAAAATTTATTTCCCTCATCTTGAATTCCTAAAGACTATTAAAAGCTTGAAGCATATCCTGAAGTTTAATCTGAACTGCATTAAATGAAACAACTGTGCTAGAAACAGAAAGTATATAGTGTTGTTCACCTCTCGAAAGGCATCTGTGTGTAGATTTTCTTTTGGTCATTTCAATATTTACACACCACATAGGCTGCATTGATGTGAAAATCATGCTCTTTATCTTCTTGCCTTAAAGATGTCGGGGGCAGGGGGGCACTTCACAAGTATGTTTTGACTCATTGATGAATATAGCCATTTTCATTTACCTATAATTGTCAAGACTCACAACCAGTGTTCACATCAAGAGAATGCAGCTACTTAGAAAGTAATTCTATTCAAAATGAAGTACTTTATCTTCCTATCTATGATATTCCCTTTCTTACAGGACTCGTATTTTAAGGCAAAATTATTGTTCTCAGAGGACTTCCCAGGTGGCTCAGATGGTAAAGAATCTACCTGCAATGCAGAAGACCCAGGTGTGATCCTTGGGTCGGGAAGATCCCCTGGAGAAGGGCATGGCAACCCACTCCAGTATTCTTGCCTGGAGAATTCCATGGACAGAGGAACCTGGCAGGCTACAATCCATGGGGTCACAAAGACACCATCGAGAGACTAACACTTTCACTTTCTCATTGTTCTCAAAGGAATACAAAAGAAACATGTTGCAGAAGTTTATTTAATTCATTAATTAGGGAGTCAGTAGAATATAATAAGCAACTTGAAAAGGAATCCCAAAAGTGGACAATATAAAAAATATTAAGAATGCTGAAAGGAAAACTGTCTTCCTCCACAGGAAGGGGAGGAAAATCAATTGCATTTCACCAGAAAATTCATGTGTGTGTCTATGAACAAGAATCATTTGCATTGCTAAAGATATCTATAACTCACGGAATGTGTAATAGCTCAGAAGAATGAAGGAAGGAGGTAACTGCAAAGGAGGTGCTGTCAGGAGACCCAATTCAAAGCCATTTACAATTTTCCTGACACTGCTCTTGTAACTATTTACCATCATGTTAGCATAAACGAATCACATTGTTTGGCTGCTTAAAGAGGTGATTCAATTTCTAAGAAAAATATCACTCAACTAAATGTGTTTTTTAAAAAGCCCTCTCATAAATTCAAATATAAATTTCTTTTTAAGAAATGGACATTCACTCATACAACTCAATACAAATATACCCAAACAATCTGATTAAAAAATAGGCAGATGAATGGGAAGAATGAATAGGCATTCTTCCAAAATCGACAAATAAATGGTCAACATGTCCATGAAAAGATGTTCAACATCATGGGTCATCAGGGAAATGCAAATCACAACCACAGTGAGATGGAACCTCACAATTGTTAGAATGCCCATTATCAAAAGACAAGAGATAGTAAGTGTTGGTGAGGATGTAGAGAAAAGAGAACTTATGTGTATTGTTGGTGGGAATGTAAATTTGAATCAGCCACTGTGGAAAGGAGTTTGGAAGTTTCTCAAAGATTAAAAGTAGAACTACCATATTATCTAGCAATTTTACTTCTGGATATTTGGTTTTTAAAAATGAAAACACTATTTCAAAATTATATTGATGCTCTTATATTAATTGCAGGTTTATTTCCAATAGCCAAGATATGTAAATAGCCTATGTGTTCATCAATGATGAATGGACAAAGAAAATGTGATACATGTATCATATAAATATATTAATTGGAATATTCAGATCAGATCAGATCAGTCGCTCAGTCGTGTCCGACTCTTTGCGACCCCATGAATCACAGCACGCCAGGCCTCCCTGTGCATCACCAACTCCCGGAGTTTACTCAGACTCACATCCATCGAGTCAGTGATGCCATCAAGCCATCTCATCCTCTGTTGGCCCCTTCTCCTCTTGCCCCCAATCCCTCCCAGCATCAGAGTCTTTTCCAATGAATCAACTCTTTGCATGAGGTGGCCAAAATACTGGAGTTTCAGCTTTAGCATCATTCATTCAAAAGAAATCCCAGGGCTGATCTCCTTCAGAATGGACTGGTTGGATCTCCTTGCAGTCCAAGGGACTCTCAAGAGTCTTCTCCAACACCACAGTTCAAAAGCATCAATTCTTTGGCACTCAGCCTTCTTCACAGTCCAACTCTCACATCCATACATGACCACAGGAAAAACCATAGCCTTGACTAGACGAACCTTTGTTGGCAAAGTAGTGTCTCTGCTTTTGAATATGCTATCTAGGTTGGTCATAACTTTCCTTCCAAGGAGTAAGCGTCTTTTAATTCCATGGCTGCAGTCACCATCTGCAGTGATTTTGGAGCCCAGAAAAATAAAGTCTGACACTGTTTCCACTGTTTCCCCATGTATGTGCCATGAAGTGATGGGACCAGATGCCATGATCTTCGTTTTCTGAATGTTGAGCTTTAAGCCAACTTTTTCACTCTCCGCTTTCACTTTCATCAAGAGGCTTTTGAGTTCCTCTTCACTTTCTGCCATAAGGGTGGTGTCATCTGCATATCTGAGGTTATTGATATTTCTCCCGACAATCTTGATTCCAGCTTGTGCTTCTTCCAGCCCAGCATTTCTCATGATGTACACTGCATATAAGTTAAATAAACAGGGTGACAATATACAGCCTTGATGTACTTCTTTTCCTACTTGGAACCAGTCTGTTTTTCCGTGTCCAGTTCTAACTGTTGCTTCCTGACCTGCATATAGGTTTCTCAAGCGGCAGGTCAGGTGGTCTGGTATTCCCATCTCTTTCAGAATTTTCCACAGTTTATTGTGATCCACACAATCAAAGGCTTTGGCATAGTCAATAAAGCAGAAATAGATGCTTTTCTGGAACTCTCTTGCTTTTTCCATGATCCAGCGGATGTTGGCAATTTGATCTCTGGTTCCTCTGCCTTTTCTAAAACCAGCTTGAACATCAGGAAGTTCACGGTTCACATATTGCTGAAGCCTGGCTTGGAGAATTTTGAGCATTACTTTGCTAGTGTGTGAGATGAGTGCAATTGTGCAGTAGTTTGAGCATTCTTTGGCATTGCCTTTCATTGGGATTGGAATGAAAACTGACCTTTTCCAGCCCTGTGGCCACCGCTGAGTTTTCCAAATTTGCTGGCATATTGAATGCAGCACTTTCACAGAATCATCTTTCAGGATTTGGAATAGCTCAACTGGAATTCTGTCACCTCCACTAGCTTTGTTCATAGTGATGCTTTCTAAGGCCCACTTGACTTCACATTCCAGAATGTCTGGCTCTAGGTCAGTGATCACACCATCGTGATTATCTGGGTCATGAAGATCTTTTTTGTACAGTTCTTCTGTGTATTCTTGCCACCTCTTCTTAATATCTTCTGCTTCTGTTAGGTCCCTACCATTTCTGTCCTTTATCGAGCCCATCTTTGCATGAAATGTTCCCTTGGTATCTCTGATTTTCTTGAAGAGATCTCTAGTCTTTCCCATTCTGTTGTTTTCCTCTATTTCTTTGCATTGATCGCTGAAGAAGGCTTTCTTGTCTCTTCTTGCTATTCTTTTGAACTCTGCATTCAGATGTTTATATCTTTCCTTTTCTCCTTTGCTTTTCGCTTCTCTTCTTTTCACAGCTATTTGTAAGGCCTCCCCAGACAGCCATTTTGCTTTTTTGCATTTCTTTGCCATGGGGATGGTCTTGATCCCTGTCTCCTGTACAGTGTCACGAACCTCATTCCATAGTTCATCAGGCACACTATCTATCAGATCTAGGCCCTTAAATCTATTTCTCACTTCCACTGTATAATCATAAGGGATTTGATTTAGGTCATACTTGAATGGTCTAGAGATTTTCCCTACTTTCTTCAATTTAAGTCTGAATTTGACCATAAGGAGTTCATGGTCTGAGCCACAGTCAGATCCTGGTCTTGTTTTTGCTGACTGTATAGAGCTTCTCCATTTTTGGCTGCAAAGAATATAATCAATCTGATTTCAGTGTTGACCATCTGGTGATGTCCATGTATAGAGTCTTCTCTTGTGTTGCTGGAAGAGGGTGTTTGTTATGACCAGTGCGTTTTCTTGGCAAAACTCTATTAGTCTTTGCCCTGCTTCATTCCGTATTCCAAGGCCAAATTTGCCTGTTACTCCAGGTGTTTCTTGACTTCCTACTTTTGCATTCCAGTCCCCTATAATGAAAAGGACATCTATTTGGGTGTTAGTTCTAAAAGGTTTTGTAGGTCTTCATAGAACCGTTCAACTTCAGCTTCTTCAGCGTTACTGGTTGGGGCATAGACTTGGATTACTGTGATATTGAATGGTTTGCCTTGGAAATGAACAGAGATCATTCTGTCATTTTTGAGATTGCATCCAAGTACTGCATTTCAGACTCTTTTGTTGACCATGATGGCTACTCCATTTCTTCTGAGGGATTCCTGCCCGCAGTAGTAGATATAATGGTCATCTGAGTTAAATTCACCCATTCCAGTCCATTTCAGTTCGCTGATTCCTAGAATGTCGACATTCACTCTTGCCATCTCTTGTTTGACCACTTCCAATTTGCCTTGATTCATGGACCTGGCATTCCAGGTTCCTATGCAATATTGCTATTTACAGCATCGGACCTTGCTTCAATCACCAGTCACATCCACAGCTGGGTATTCTTTTTGCTTTTGCTCCATCCCTTCATTCTTTCTGGAGTTATTTCTCCACTGATCTCCAGTAGCATATTGGGCACCTACTGACCTGAGGAGTTTCTCTTTCAGTATCCTATCATTTTGCCTTTTCATACTGTTTATGGGGTTCTCAAGGCAAGAATACTGAAGTGGTTTGCCATTACCTTCTCCAGTGGACCATATTCTGTCAGATCTCTCCACCATGACCCGCCCATCTTGGGTTGCCCACGGGCATGTCTTAGTTTCACTGAGTTAGACAAGGCTGTGGTCCTAGTGTGATTAGACTGACTAGTTTTCTGTGAGTATGGTTTCAGTGTGTCTGCCCTCTGATGCCCTCTTGCAACACCTACCATCTTTCTTGGGTTTCTCTTACCTTGGGCGTGGGGTTCTCTTCATGGCTGCTCCAGCAAAGCACAGCCAATGCTCCTTACCTTGGACGAGGTGTATCTCCTCACCTACTCAGGCATAAAAAAGAAGGAAATCTTGCTATGTGTGACAACATGAGTAGCCCTTGAAAAAAAGAAAGAGAAGGAACTCAAAGATATAGAGGACAGATTGGCAGTTGCCACAGGTTTTCTGATTTCAATGGCTTTTGTGCCCATTAATGTCACTAAGAAACTTTCCTCAGTGTAGCATCCTATGTTGGAGGGAAAGTACACAGGTTGGAAACCTACTGGGGTTACATTAAAGTAACAAGGCAGGGTGGGAGAGAAAACTCTCAGGTACTGAATTTCTAAAGTCCATTTGTTATCAAGATTATAGACATTGTGTGTATGTGTGAAAGTTGCTCAATCGTGTCCGATTCTTTGTGACCCATGGACTATACAGTACATGGAATTCTCCAGGCCAGAATACTGGATTGGATAGCTTTTCCCCTCTCCAGGTGATCTTCCCAACCCAGAGATTGAACCCAGGTCTCCTGCATTGCAGGCAGATTCTTTACCAGCTGAGCCAGAAGGGAAGCCAAAGAATACTGGAGTGGGTAGCCTATCGCTTTTCCAGAGGATCTTCCTGACCCAGGAATCAAACCAGGGTCTCCTGTATTGCAGGCAGATTCTTTACCAACTAAGCTATTAGGGAAGACATAGACATTGGAGATCGTCTACATCTTCATGTCATCATCAATGATTTCCCAGACTAACTTCCAACAGACCTGGTCTGGATATTTTGGGAAATCTGTCTCACCAGATGTTATCTGCTTCACATAATACTATACACAGAAAATCCTCAAGGTGCTACCAGCAAACTACTAAAGCTCATCAATGAATTTGGTAATTCATTATATACTATAATGAATTTGGTAATCCTATAAACTAACAATGAAAGCTTAGAAAGAGAAATTAAGGAAACAATTCCATTTACCATCACAAAAACAACAAAAACCCCTAGGAATAAACCTACTAAATGAAGCAAAAGACATGGACTCATAAAAATATAAGACATTGATGAAAGAAATCAAAGATAATCCAAACAAATGGAGAGATAAACTGTGTTTTGGGATTGGAAGAATCAATATTGTGAAAATGACTACACTACCCAAAGCAATCTACAGATTCAGTGCAATCCTGATCAAATTACCAATGGCATTTTTCACAGAGTTTGAACAAAAAAAAATTGTACAATTTGTATAGAAACACAAAAGATTCCAACTAGCCAAAATAATAATGAAAAAGAAAAGTGGAACTGTAGGAATCAGACTCCCTAACTTCAAATGTCATCTTCAAATGTCATGCTTCAATTCTGGGAAATCTTTACTTCCTAGTCACCAGATGATGAATCGTCAGAGTTTGGTGCTTTTTTTTTAAGTGTGGTATGTGAATCCAAGAGTCTGTTCCCTGGAGTTTGGCAGCAAAATGATTGGCTAACTGTACCTGATAGGGGCCTTTCCAACAAGAGAGTCCTTCTTCGGATCACTCTTCCAGTGGACAAAATCTCCAGGTTGCAAGGTGTGATGCTTAAGTACTTCATCTTCAGAAAGCACACTGTGAAAACATTGCTATATGAAAGCAAGATTATTTTTAGTAGAAGCAATTCAGTTCAGTTCAGTTCAGTTCAGTCGCTCAGTCATGTCCGACTCTTTGCGACCCCATGAATTGCCGCATGCCAGGCCTCCCTGTCCATCACCAACTCCCAGAGTTCACTCAGACTCACATCCATTGAGTCAGTGATGCCATCCAGCCATCTCATCCTCTGTCATCTCCTTCTCCTCCTGCTCCCAATCCCTCCCAGCATCAGGGTCTTTTCCAATGAGAACTCTTCTCATGAGGTGGCCAAAGTACTGGAGTTTCAGCTTTAGCATCATTCCTTCCAAAGAAATCCCAGGGCTGACCTCCTTCAGAATGGACTGGTTGGATCTCCTTGCAGTCCAAGGGACTCTCAAGAGTCTTCAACACCACAGTTCAAAAGCATCAATTCTTCGGCACTCAGCCTTCTTCACAGTCCAACTTTCACATCCATACATGACCAATGGAAAAACCATAGCCTTGACTAGACGGACCTTTGTTGGCAAAGTAATGTCTCTGCTTTTCAATATGCTCTCTAGACCTTTGCAATATTGGAGTATCTCTTGTATTATCAGTTGTGTGTCAAAAAAAAACAGGAGCCAAGAGCATTGGTGTCCTGGGATTATGTTAGAGGGTAAGAGTTCATGAGTTCAGAAACAGGTATATCTATATTCATTTATTAGCTCTAGTAATTTTCTGGTGGAATCTTTAGGGTTTTCTATGTAGAGGATCAGTCATCTGCAAACAGTGAGGGTTTTACTTCTTTTCCAATTTGGATTCCTTTTATTCTCCTTTCTTCTCTGATTACTGTGGTTAAAACTTCCAAAACTATGTTGAATAGTAGTGGTGAGAGTGGGCACCCTTGCCTTGGTTCTGAGTTTGGCAGTTTACCTTCCTCTGCAATTTTCTAGAAGAGTTTAAGTAGGATAGGTGTTAGCTCTTCTCTAAAGTTTTGGTAGAATTCACCTGTGAAGCCATCTGGTGCTGGGCTTTTGTTTATTGGAAGATTTTTTATTACAGTTTCGATTCCCGTACATGTGATGAGTCTGTTAAGATTTTCTATTTCTTCCTGGTTCAGTTTTGGAAGGTTATACTTTTCTAAGAATTTGTCCATTTCTTCCAAGTTGTCCATTTTATTGGCATATAGTTGCTGATAGTAGTCTCTTATGATCCTTTGTATTTCTGTGTTGTCTGTTGTGATTTCTCCATTTTCATTTCTAATTTTGCTGATTTCATTCTTCTCCCTTTTTTTTTCTTAATGTGTCTGGCTAATGGTTTGTCTATTTATCTTCTCAAAGCACCAGCTTTTAGTTTTGTTGATTTTTGCTATACTCTCCGTTGTTTCTTTTTCATTTATTTCTGCCTTAATTTTTATGATTTCTTTCCTTCAACTAACCCTGGGATTCTTCATTTCTTCTTTTTCTAGTTGCTTTAGGTGTAAAGTTAGGTTCTTTACTTGATTTTTCTCTTGTTTCTTGAGGTAAGCTTGTATTGCTATGAACCTTCCCCTTAGTACTGCTTTTACTGTATCCCATAGGTTTTGGGTTATAGTGTTTTTATTTTCTTTTGTTTCTATGCATATTTTGATTTTTTAAATTTCTTCTGTGATTTGTTGGTTATGCAGAAGCGTGTTGTTTAGCCTCCATACGTTTGTATTTTTGTTAGTGTTTTTCCTGTAGTTGACATCTAATCTAACCACATTGTGATCAGAAAAGATGCTTGAAGTGATTTCAGTTTTGTTGGATTTACCAAGGCTAGATTTATGGCCCAGGATGTGACCTACCCTGGAGAATGTTCCATGTGTGCTTGAGAAAAAGGTGAAATTCATTGTTTTGGGGTGAAATGTCCTATAGATAGCAATTAGGTCTAACTGGTCCATTGCATCATTTCAAGTTTGTGATTCCTTGCTAATTTTCTGTTTGGTTGATCTATCCATAGATGTCAGTGGGGTATTAAAGTCTCCCACTATTATTGTGTTACTGTTAATTTCCCCTTTCATACTTGTTGGTATTTGACTTACATATTGAGGTGCTCCTATGTTTGGTGCATATATATTTATAATTGTTTTATCTTCTTCTTGGATTGATCCTTTGATCATTATGTAGTGTCCTTCTTTGTCTCTTTTCATGGCCTTTATTGCAAAGTTTATTTTACCTGATATGAGTTTTGCTACTCCTGCTTTCTTTTGGTCTGTATTTGCATGAAGTATCTTTTTCCAGCCCCTTCACTTCCAGTCTGTATGTGTCCCTTGTTCTGAGGTGGGTCTCTTGTAGATAGCATATATAGGGGTCTTGTTTCTGTATCCATTCAGCCAGTCCTTGTCTTTTGATTGGGGCATTCAACCCATTTACATTTAAGGTAATTATTGATAAGTATGATCCCATTGCCATTTATTTGTTGTTTTGGGTTTGAGTTTATACACCCTTTCTGTGTTTCCTGTCTAGAGAAGATCCTTTAGCATTTGTGAAGAGCTGGTTTGGTGGTGCTGAATTATCTCAGGTTTTTCTTGTCTGTAAAGCTTTTGATTTCTCCTTCATATTTGAATAGGATCCTTGCTGGTTATAGTAATCTGGGTTGTAGGGTTTTTTTTTTTTTTTCACCACTTTAAGTATGTCCTGCCATTCCCTTCTGGCCTGAAGAGTTTCTATTGAAAGATAAGCTGTTATCCTTATGGAGATCCCCTTGTGTGTTATTTGTTGCTTTTTTCCTTACTGCTTTTAATATCTGCTCTTTATGTTTGATCTTTGTTAATTTGTTTAATATGTGTCTTGGGGTATTTTGCCTTAAGTTTATCCTGTTTGGGACTCTCTGGGTTTCTTGGACTTGGGTGGCTATTTTCTTCCCCATTTTAGGGAAGTTTTCAATTATAACCTCCTCAAGTATTTTCACGTGGCCTTTCTTTTTGTATTCTTCTTCTGGAACTCCTATGATTGAATGTTGGGGTGTTTGACATTGTCCCAGAGGTCTCTGAGGTTGTCCTCATTTCTTTGAATTCTTTTTTTTTCTTTTTTCCTCTCTGCTTCATTTATTTCCACCATTCTATCTTCCAACTCACTTATCCTATCTTCTGCCTCAGTTATTCTACTGTTGGTTCCCTCCAGAGTGTTTTTGATCTCAGTTAATGCATTATTCATTGTAGATTGACTCTTTTTTATTTCTTATAGGTCCTTGTTAAACATTTCTTGGATCTTCTCAATCCTTGTCTCTAGTCTACTTATCTGTAACTCCATTTTGTTTTCAAGATTTTGGATCATCTTTTCTGTCACTATTCTGGATTCTTTTTCAAGTAGATTCCTTATATCCTGCTCTTCTGTTTGGTTTGGTGGGCATTTATCATGTTTCTTTACCTGCTGAATATTTCTCTGCCTTTTCATTTTGTTTAGATTGCTGTATTTGGGGTAGCCTTTCTGTATGCTGGAAGTTTCTGGTTCCTCTTTATTGTGGATGTTGCTGCCTGTGGTTGGGGTTGGACTAGAGGCTTGTCAAGGTTTCCTGGTTAGGGAAGCTTGCATCGGTGTTCTGGTGGGTGGAGCTGGATCTCTTCTCTCTGGAGCGCAGTGAAGCATCCAGTAGTGAGTTTTGAGATGTCTGTGGGTTTTGTGTGACTTTGGGCAGCCTGTATTTTAATGCTCAGGGCTATGATCCTGTGTTGCTGGAGAATTAGCATGGTATGCCTTGCTCTGGAACTTTTTGGCTCTTGGGTGGAGCTTGGTCTCAGTGTAGGTATGGAGGCTTTTGGATGAGCTCTTGTCAATTAATGTTCCCTGGAGTCAGGAGTTTTCTGGTGTTCTCAAGTTTTGGATTTATGCCTCCTGCCTCTGGCTTTCAGTCTTATTCTTAGAGTAGCCTCAAGACTTCTCCATCCATAAACCACCAATGATAAAACCTCTAGGTTAATGGTGAAAAGATTCTCCACAGTGAGGGACACCCAGAGAGATTTACAGAGTTACATGGAGAAGAGAAGAGGGAGGAGGGAGATAGAGGTGACCAGGAGGAGAAGAGGGGGAATCAAAAGTAGAGAGACCAATCTAGCCAGTAGAACAGGAACAGAAACACCAGTTCCCTAAGTGTTCTTCACAGCCTGGAACACCCAGAGAGATTCACAGAGTTAAGTAGAGAAGAGAAAGGGGAGGGAGGAGATAGAGGTAAACTGGGGGAGAAAAGGGAGAATCAAAAGGGGAGAGTGCAATCAAGCCAGTAATCACACCCCTAAGCAAAAATGGGTACTGAAGATTAGATTCTTAAAAGTACAAAATTTATAACAAATACCAAAAAACAAAGATTAAAAATCTAGAGTAGAGGTTAGACTCTGAAAAATACAGTATTAAAAATACAAAACAAAATCAATCACAAAAATTATAAATATATATATAGGAAATTTGCTTTAAAAATAATGTCTTGTTTTGCAAGGTAAAAGTAGGTTATAAAAATGAAGATTAAAGAAGTAATGAAGTACTTAAAATTTTTTTTTAATTAAAAAATTATAATAGTTAAATAGGCACTTTTTAATGTTTCCCCATCCATATTGATTCATGAATGCAGTTATTTTGTCAGCAAACTAATGGTTTAATGCACATACAGTGGTGAGGAGTAGAAAGATTAGGTTCCCTGGTAGGACTATGCTATTACTAGGTCAGAACTAGATCTTTTTTTTTTTTTAAATTAAACAATTGCTGAATTTCCAACCTTGCTCTTCCTTTTCTGAGACCAACTGGGCTTCCATAGTCAATTTTTATGGTTATCATTTGTGTAAATACCCCTCCAGAACATGGCAGAGGTTTGGCTGCTGTCAGTTCCTTTAAGGGCAGAATTCCTTGCAGAACTATCAGCAAGGTGATTTTCCTTAGCTTCCAGAGAGTCAAACATAATATGCTCCAGAATCTTAATAGCAGATAAAATGACAATGTAAAAATATTGCATCCAATAATTTCTGAACATAAGGGCCATTTTAAATTTAATTTCGACTGTAAGGAAGGAAGCCACATTGCTTCCAGAACATTGTAAATTCATGAGGTACTCCAAAAACATATATACTAAACTATCCATATGCTGTGCTGTACTCAGTTGATTCAGTCATTTCCAACTCTTTCTGACCCCATGGACTGTAGCCCACCAGGCTCCTCTGTCATGGGATTTCCCAGGCAAGAATGTTGGAGTGGGTTGCCATTTCCTCCTCCAGGGGATCTTTCCAACCCAAGGACTGAACTCATGTCTCCTGTGTCTCCTTCATTGGCAGGCAGATTCTTTACCACTGAGCCACCTAGGAAGCCCCATTAGAGGGCTGAAGGCACCTCAAGAACCCATGTCCTGACGCCTTGCAACAATAGCAGAAACTAGGAGAGTTTTGTTTAGGAACTTTCATTCACTAGAGTAGAAGATTAAGAATCTTAGTAGTCTTTTTTTAGGTGACTCATCTAGGGTTGAGAACTGATTTGCCAAATTAACTAAATCTGGACTGAACATGGCTTCCCATTGTGTCCCGGCCCTTTTTACTAGAAGGGAAAGGTCCCAGTTCAATCCATTAATAGAGTTAAAAGCTACCTGATTGGAATCAATGTCTTCAGGAAGAACATAATTTTCTTTAGAAACAATTGGGAAGTCTACAGCAGAAACTAACAAAGCACTGTAATACAACTCTACTCCTCTTAAAAAAAAAATCTCAAGTCAATATAATAGTCATGAACAGGTTCACCAGATTTTTGTGTGAAAGACTGAATTTTGCTCCAGTTATCAGGCTCTGAAAAAGCCCTGGGATTTGCCTGATGAAGTTGACTGGCACTGCCCAAGCCTAATCATAATCATACTGGTCTCCAAGGTCTAACTCTAGAGACCTTTCAAAATTTTCTGATGATCAATTTTCATTGAATGCTGGACCTGAGCTCCACTGACAAACTTATGAACCAGCTGATATAAGTCAGGGAAACTAGGCTAATAAGTGTGAATGACTATATTAAATTCCCCAACAAATCTGTGAGGATCTTCAATTCCTCTGAGAAAATCTTTGACTATGGCTCACAGTTTGGCTCTAGTTCAGGAAATAAAAGAAATTAAGGGTTTAGCCTTTTGGTCCTCAGAAGGTTTAATGTTAAAGAGACATGTTCTGATACGTTCAGAAGAAGAAGGAGTGGAGAGTTTCAGAGCAAAAGGAAAGTTTGATAAAGAATTAGTATGAGGGAACTGAGGGTATAGATGAGGTGGCAGCAACATAGAAGAGAAGGAGGAAGATGATGTTGGTGAGCTTTAGACAAAGAAGCCAAGGAAGGGGAGCATGAGCCTTTAGAAGCCATTTTATCTTTCTTTAATTGTTTGCCTCAGTTAATCTTAGAATCTTATTTTGCAGAGAGACAATTTTAGGCTCAGTAACATTTAGAAGCTGGTTTTTAAAGCTACGCTTATTAAATTTATTTTAAAAAACAAACTTAAGGATTTCAAAAGTTCCTCATAATGGTCATTGATATTCTAAATTGTCTTTCATCAGGTCAGTCCATTTAATTTGAAATGAACATGAGAAAGGATTATGGCTTTCAAACATAAAAATTGGGCATGGTCCCTGGGGTGGGGGTTCACCCTCAAATATGTATATAACTAGAATCCAACTTCTCATAAGTTTTTCTCTAGAGTAAAAGAATAATTTTCAAACTGCCTAAACAACTCAAATAGCTCAAAAATAGCCTCCAGGCCTGATACCAGTCAGTGTTCATGAAACAGTCTGATCTCAGAGGAACCAGGCTGAAACTGCTGAGCACAGTTCCAATAAAACAGCCCCTATTCCAAAGGGAATTTGGCCTAAGGCCGAACTGGTACAGTTCAATGAAATAGCCCCTGTTCCCAAAGGAATCGACCAAAGATTAGCCAGGTCCAGTTGAAGCAATCTGATTTCAAAATCAGGTCAAAGTGCCAAATGAGTACTCACATACAGAACAAGACCAGAGAGGAAAAAACCTTAAAATAGATCTTAAATAAAACCTGAAATGCTTCAAAATGCAATGGGAGCAGAAGCTTGGATCCAGGAAAAAGATTTATTCTCAAACCCCAGGGTTGACAAGAAAAGCAATGAGCAACAATGTGCTCAATGTGAATACCGTACCTGTTTGCTCACCAGCCTTGAAGTGTTTGGGAGTCTTCTCTGGATTCTAGTATGGGCCATCAGAATGTTGAACTACAACAGACTGCAAGTTATTTTTCCAGAAAAAAAAAAAAAAAAGTTTATTTGGGATCACTAAGAACTGCAATTTAGGATTACAACCACAGCAGACCATGTGCAAGTCCCCCAGAAAAAATGGGAGGAAACTCATATAGAGGGGAAAAGGAAGTTGGGAGGCTGTAGGGAGAGAGCAATTGGCGAGGTGAAGGTGGTTAGGCTCTCTTGCCCCATAGCACTCTAGTTCTACAGCTGGGATCACTTGTGGCACTGTGCATGCACACTGTGGTATGGTCCTATATAAGCATCACCTGAAAAGCCCTAGGAGCATCAAGTCCAGTCGTGTTGAGTTGCCTAGTCATTGGTGCTGCTGTATCAGCCATTAGAGAGTAAAGCATGTCTGCCTTGCCACAGTGAATAATGTCTGCATTTCCTAAGGCTCCCCACATCTTCTTCTCACCTTGCCTACCCTGGGTTCAGTGAACAATTAAATACAGCAAGACAATTGGCATAGTTGGTAGGATACAACAAGACAGAGGGCTATAGTCAATACAGTGCCTTGGAGGAATTGAGAGTTGGAGTACAGTGGCTTTTCATGGACTGAGGTGTGACAGTCTCTTATTGGCTGAGCTCTTGCAGGGCAAAAAGGAGTATTTCTTACTGGTGGGCTCTGCTATCCTTGCAGAGTATGAGAACTCCCCCTTTTGCTCTCCAATTTTGAGTCTTTGGCAAACTCAAGTAGTGGTGGCCAACCTGCTTGCTGTAGCAAACACTGAGTAAATAGCCTTTCGTTGTTCTCATTGGGTTGTTGAATCTTAGAGGAGTTTAGGAGATGTGTTTGTGTGTCTGTTTCTCTTGATCAGAGGTTTTGATCCTTTGCTATCTAGGGCCATGTCTAACTTACCTGGGTATTGTTAAGGCTTCAGTTCAGTTCAATTCAGTCGCTCAGTTGTGAACAACTCTTTGCAACCCCATGAATCGCAGCACGCCTGGCCTCCCTGTCCATCACCAACTCCCGGAGTTCACTCAGACTCACATCCATCGAGTCAGTGATGCCATCCAGCCATCTCATCCTCTGTCGTCCCCTTCTCCTCCTGCACCCAATCCCTCCCAGCATCAGAATCTTTTCCAATGAGTCAACTCTTCACATGAGGTGGCCAAAGTACTGGAGTTTCAGCTTTAGCATCATTCCTTCCAAAGAAATCCCAGGGCTGATCTCCTTCAGAATGGACTGGTTGGATCTCCTTGCAGTCCAAGGGACTCTCAAGAGTCTTCTCCAACACCATAGTTCAAAAGCATCAATTCTTCGGTGCTCAGACTTCTTCACAGTCCAACTCTCACATCCATACATGACCACAGGAAAAACCATAGCCTTGACTAGACGAACCTGTGTTGGCAAAGTAATGTCTCTGCTTTTGAATATAGGCAGTGCTAAATAAATTTTGTTGAGTGATTGAATACACACATAATTGAGAATACAGAACTCTGCATTCATAAATCTTTTGGTTCCTGGAACTAAGAGTAAGGAAACAATTTTCACTGGCCTGTTTTTCCTAAATGAGGTAAAAGAAGATTAAAAAGAAGTGGGAATTACAGAAGTAAAACATTTTTTCTGGAGATGGATTTGGCTTCTCTGCCATGACACCAAGCTAATTCTTGGAGACAGAGTTTTGGGTAAAGTAGAAAAGAATAGTTTTATTTGCCAGGCAAAGTGGGCAGAGGGCTAATGCCCTCAAAACCTGGAGGGAGTAGTGAGAGAAGTTTTATAGTAATGGTTCAAAAGGTGAAATCATCTCATAGACATTCTCCTGATAGGTTGGTGGTGAAGTAAATGGGAGTCAGCGTCATGAACCTTCTGGTTCCAACTGATCTGGGGTCTATGTGCTTGTGGGCAGCATATCATCATTAATGTTAACTTCTCCCACTTGGTGGGGGTTTTAGCATCATCAAAACAGCCTGAAGGTACTGTTTTGTACATCCCTTGGTGGGAAACCAAGACCCTGCCCCAAGGCTGTGCTATCGTTTCTCTTGACTGCTCCTCCCTTGTGTCAGCATCTCCTCCCTTCTCTAATTAGCAACTGCTTGAATCTGCTTGTTACAACTCAGGGAAGGTCATGGAAGCTGAAGAAACCCTATTCCCTGTAATCAAAGAAATGAGTGACACAGGAAATCTTTTGTACCCAGGAGCCCACAGGGCTCTGCTTGGAATCATAATAGATAGGAGGGGAAAATTAATGTGACTTTTTCTATTATATATACTGCAGGTACAGGTTTGATAAAGTGGTTTGGGTTCCTCTGTGAGCCAAACAATAGAGATCTGGGTACATACCTCGGAACAGGCTGACACACGTTGACAGTCTCAAGCTTAAGCTTCCTTAGCATCCAGGTGAATCTGTCTTTGGATCTGTTGATGGCAAAGGTGAGTTGTGAAACTGTGGCATGGCCCTCACAGCTGACAACTTCAGTGTTAGGAACTGCTAAAACTTTTAACTTGAGTTAAGCTTTAGCTTAATGGAAGCATATTAAAATTATTAAGACTTTGAGTAAAAATTGATTTGATTTGGGCAGCATTTAGTCTAGCAGATAGAAAGGAGTTCCTAGGAGATATACAAAATGAAAGACTTTTTTAGGCAGAAGGAAGTAGAAACAAGTAAGTCATAGAAAGAAAAAAAATGCAGATTGGTTATTGCAAGGTGATAGGGCATGGCAGAGGGTTATCAGGTAGGTTACTCCCAGTGCTGTCTAGGCAGTTCCTGATTGACCAGTTTAACATTCCATTTCTGGGAGTGTTGAAACTTTAATTAAGTTTTGGTTTAATGAAATGGGGCTTAGCACAGCAACACCATTTTGAGTCTGTTGTGTTTTTAACCGAACACTGAGTTGCAATCTGGGATCCTGCTAAAAAAATCTCTTAGGGGACAAAAGGAACAGCCATAACCTAAGCAGACAGCAATAAATAATTTGTTGAGCTCACTGGACTCCAATTTCAGTGCTATATTTAGAATTAAGGTCCCAGAGCTCTTTGTATTTTTCATTTTTATTTCTTATCATCTGGAAACTGCTCATTATACTTTACAAAATGTCTTGCCAGGCAATATTCAAAACTGTCCTTGTGTTATCTCAAATACAGAATATTCATCTGTGCTCTAAAAAGGAGTATTAGAATAGAAAGGGGCATTGAGAAATTGAATTAAGCTCCTGTAAATCCCAATTCCTAACTTGTAATTTTTCTAGCCATTCTTCTCATTGCGTCTTCACTGTGACAGCTCCAGAGCTCAGCTGCAAGGTTGACACTGCTTAGGGGGAGGTTTGTTTTCTTCTTTGTATCAACTGAGTTGTCTAATTACTTAGGTAAATCTCATAAACACAATTTTTTGGTATGATAAAGAGATGCACATGAAGCAAGGACACACAAGAAAGAGAAATTTTTAAGTGCCTTGTTTTGTTTAGGATTTTACCTCTACTCATAATTGCTCAAGGAATAGTTATTAAAAATACAGTCTAGGGGGCTTGTACAAATTAAGTTCACCTGATTCTGCACTGAACTTTTAGCTGCAAAGTCTGAGATGTTTCCTTTATTTCATGTATTTTGCATTTAGGCTTTTCATGCCAATTTTTTTTTTTTCACAATGACATGTAAAAAAAAAATAATAAATTAGGACAGCTATGCTTATAATGAAGAGAAATTCCCCAAACTCATAAATTTCTTCTCTGAATTCTTCCGGCCAGATGTTGTTACTAAGTAGTGCCCTGTGGGGCTCCTAGCACAAATTCTGTGTCCCCCATTTCTTTGATTACCATAAATAGCCTTCATTCAGCCTCCATGACTTTCTCTGAATTCCAATGAGCAGATGTAAGCAATTGGTAATTAGGGAATGGAGGGGATACTAGACCAGGGAGAAACAAACAGTCAAGAGAAACAATAGTAAAACCTTGGGGCAAGGTCCTTTTTTCCCCTTGAAGGGATACATACTCTCTATCTTTGAGCTGTTTTACAGCTATTGAAGGGTTTCCCTGGTGGTGAAATGACAATGATCTGCCAATGCAGGAGATGCAGGAGATGTGGGTTTGATCTCTAGGTCAGGAGGATCCCCTGGAGAAGGGAATGGCAACCCATTCCAGTATTCTTGCTTGGAAAAGCCCATGGACAGAGAAGCCTGGCAGGATCACATGGGGTTGAAAAGAATTAGACATAACTGAGCACACACACACACACAGGCATGCAGATACTGAAACCTCCTCCAAGTAGAAGAATTAATGATTAATGATGGTATTCTGCCCAAAAGCATGTAGATCCTGAGAAGTTGAAACCTGAAGGTTGATCATGCTGACTCCTACTTGCCTCATCACTAATCAGAAGAATGAGCTGAGCACACTCTCTTTGAATCATTACTATAATGCTTCTCACTATCTTCTCCAAGTTGGGACACATAGTTTTTCAAGGCAGGAGTCCACTGTCTCCCCCTTTGCCTAGAAAAGTAATAAGGCTGGTCTTTTCTACTTCCCCCAGAGCTCTGTCTCTGAGATCTGATCTGACACTGGTGCACAGATAAGTTGAGTTTTCAGCAGCAGTTTTGGTCCCCAACGTGGGCCCAACACGGGGTGAACCCAGGAGGGGTGGCCCTTGGCTTGTTTAGATGCTCTGAGGATTTCTCCATTACACCCTCTTTTTAGAGAGCAAAAGATTGGAGAATTCCTTCAGAGATCAGATCACCTGGGATCCTTGCTGGAAAGGCTGAGCCCCAGTTATAATCTGCCCACCATTCCAGCAGCTGGAATTCTGAGGTACAGTAGACTGCAGAAGAGAGACTGCCCTAACAGTTGCCAAGGCTGTCTTTGTCTTGAGGACATTCCTCTCTTTCTCCTGCTTGGGCCACTCTGGACATCCTACACTGAGGAATTATTCTGGGGAAGCAGGAAAGTGGTATTCTGGATGTCATGATACCTCTTGCCAGGATTTTGATAAGTCCCCAGGCATGCTCGCTGAGGTCACTCGACTTGGTCTATTTGGAGAACCTCTGGATTTTCTCTTAGGAAGGTTAGAGGTGTCCAAGTGCAGAGCTTCCCAGAATGTCATGACTCCATAATTCCCCATGGAGTTGTGGATGACAGCACTCCCTCCCATTCACAGTGATAGCAATATACACAAACTATTGCCAACCAGGGAAGCCCTCCTAAATTTTGAGCCCAGAGGTTTTATTAAGGCTTCACTAAGCTGGCATAACTGATTTATTCATTTTCCATGTGACTGAATTAAATCTTCATTCCCCTTTCCCTTCTCTGGCAGTCATGCTCATCACAGGGCCCAAAGATCCCACCCTAAATCACCTTGTTAGTAAAAACCATCAAATATGGCTCCAGGAGGCCACCATGAATGAAAAAAATTGCTCTCATCACTCAGTAAATTACTAGAAGTTATTTTTAGAAGGGCATAAAGGCCATACCTCTCTTTAAGAAAAGCCAAATTCCTTACCACACATTTATCCTGTTTATTTTTATAACTTTAAGTAATGAACATACCTGTTTTTCTCATCTTTAATCCCCTGGAATCCCAGAAGGTGAGATGAGAAAGAAAACAAATGCTGTTATTATCCCTTTAACCTTTTTTTCTCTCTCCACACATTCCAACTTCTTTCAGCTATAGCTTAGGCTTTACTTAGTCAAAGTCTTTCAAATATATTTTATAAGTATATGGTAATTATTTTTTTCTGATCCAAACCAACTTATTAGTATTACAACTGCATGTGAACATTCTTTGCTATATAGTCTCATCAAATATTCCTATGTCAATCCAAGGTCATGATTCCTGGGCTACTCAGAGAAAAATGCTTCTAGCACCAAGGTAAATTAGATTTTCTCATTTTTCTACTACTTACTCAAAATTACGCTTCATTTTAATTTGCATCACATTTGAAACACTGTTTTCTTTCTCAGATATTTTTCCTTCTGGAGTTTCTAATTGTTACTCCTTTTCTCTTGTTGACAAAAATTATTATGATTTCAACACATCACAAAATCACTTTGCCTCTCAAACTATTTTTGTTATATATTAACTACTTGATTTCTAAAGATGGTCTTTCCAAGGAGGGTCCATTTTTTCCTCATGTAACTTTGTTGTCTCAAATTTTATGAGAATGCTGAGATTTTGAAACAACAACAAGAATATCGGAGTTTTTTCATTCATTCTTAGAGTAGATAGAGAAGGTTAGGATACTATTTGTGATGTGCTAGTCTAGTCAAGGCTATGGTTTTTCCTGTGGTCATGTATGGATGTGAGAGTTGGACTGTAAAGAAGGCTGAGTGCTGAAGAATTGATGCTTTTGAACTGTGGTGTTGGAGAAGACTCTTGAGAGTCCCTTGGAATGCAAGGAGATCCAACCAGTCCATTCTGAAGGAGATCAGCCCTGGGATTTCTTTGGAAGGAATGATGCTGAAGCTGAAACTCCAGTACTTTGGCCACCTCATTCAAAGAGTTGACTCATTGGAAAAGACTCTGATGCTGAGAGGGATTGGGGGCAGGAGGAGAAGGGGACGACAGAGGATGAGATGGCTGGATGGATGGCATCACCGACTCGACGGACGTGAGTCTGAGTGAACTCTGGGAGTTGGTGAGGGACAGGGAGGCCTGGTGTGCTGTGATTCATGGGGTCGCAAAGAGTCGGACACAACTGAGCAACTGAACTGAACTGACTGAGTCTTTTCTCAGAACACAAAAAGAGTGGGAATTCTTTAACTATAACTGGTATCTAGAATACAAGGCTTGTTGTTGTTTTTCAGTCACTAAATCATGTCCAACTCTTTGTGACCCCGTAGGCTGCAGCACACCAGGCTTCCCTGGCTTAGATAGGTTCAACATTGTCACTTCTGTTGACTGAAATAAAAACACACAACGTGAGAGCTGTGAGTTTCAGTTTTGCTTAGGCACTTACTGAATATTACAGCCCAGGGACAGCCTCTCAGATAGCTCTGAGGAACTGCTCCAAAGAGGTAGGGGGAGAGATCAACATATATTTGATTTTTGAGAAGGTATATGTGCAATCAAACACAAATCTCTGTAGAAGATTGCTGCTAGGTACAAGGCACAGGTAACTTAGTTAATGATTTTAGTGTTTTCTAAAATATGAACATGAAAGTGTTAGTTGCTCAGTCTTATCCAACTCTGTGCAACCTCATGGACTGTAGCCCACCAGGCTCCTCAGTCCATAGAATTCTCCAGGCAAGAATTCTGAAGTAGGTAGCCATTCCCTTCTCCAGGGAATCTTCCTGACCCAGGGATTGAACCCAGGTCTCCCACATGGCAGGCAGATTCTTTATCATCTGAGCCACAAGGCAAGCCCTACATAGAGGAAGGTGAAAGAAACTGGGTTCATAAAATTTTCCCCTAAAAGTATCTATCGGAAGACCTATGCTGCCTGTTTTCCCAGAGCACAGAATGCCTTTTCCCTGATCTTCACCTTAAACTCCTTTCAAGGTGTGAAAGTCAGCAACTGCAGTAGCTAATGACTCAGTCCTTGTCGAGCTTGATGGCAAGTGTCACTCTTTAGTTGGCACCTCTTAAATCAATCTCATATTTTCCAGGTTTGGCCTTCTATCGTTTTTGTTCACAATGAGAGAAACTGGGCAAGTGGCTCAACTTTATCTTCCAGCTCAACTAGTAAAGTCATGTTTAAATATATTTTTCCAGTTCAATTTTAATTTCTAATCATTTTAATTTTATTAATATCTTGTTTGGGAAAGTATTTTTATATATGAAATGTTTCCTTGAATCACTTTGAGGATACTAATTAGAATTTTTAATAGCACAGTTCTTTCTGTTGCCTGAATAATTGATCTTTCCTTAAGGGATTGGTTTTTTAATTTTCTCTACCTTTGTATTTCTCTTTCATCTTTTCTGCATATATCTAATCTCTGGTTGTACATTTACTTATTTTTAGTCAAGGATTGGAAATCAAATTGAGAAGAGAGGGATTGGAGTTACACTTGCCCAGTGCATCACAAGACTGAGATGCAGAAGACGGCTGATGCAGATAGCGGGGAGATATGGTCCCGAGTCCCCTACCAGACTTGCCACTGAGTAATTATAAGTGGTGTGATCTGGGTTTCCTTTGCTGTGCTAAAGGGAGAATTTTCCTCCAGAATCCTTTCTCCAAGTTATAAGTCTGCTTGGAAACCCTGTTGATAGAGGCTGGACATAACAATAATAAGGCTTGCCTTAATTTCTCTGATTGAGGTATCACCTCTTTGGAAATACTGCTTCTGAAAACCAAGACTATTTCCCTAGCCTATCTTACAGTCCACATTAACGTGACTTCACTATTCCAGGGTCTTCATCAACATAGTTCCAAGAAACCTTTGATCAGGGTGATAAAATTTACAGTGAATTTTATGTTGAATTCCAAGAGCTTCTTTGAATGACCTGCTGATTCATTACAGTCATCCTGCATATTTGGGATGGAGGTATCCCACTATATTGCAGCCCTCATCATGTTGATGTTTATGCTACAGAAACTCAACTGCTGAGCCCCAATTACATGATCACCACTGTAAAAGGTAAGTTCTTCTTTGAATACCTTTTCATGAACATATGTTCATGGCAGAACGAGAAGACACACATAGGTGTTCATTCTGCCATTTTCCATTACATTATAAGTGATGACTCCAGAATTCATGAATTTGCCATAAGCTAAATTTTACTTGTATTTTAAAAAGATGAACTTCTGTTTAAAGATACCATTTTTCTAAACATAAATTTCCAAGTTTACAATTTCCAAAGCCTATATGTTAAAAAGTGATCCAATAACTTCTATGCAGTTCCATCTCACTGATTCATCCTGGAGTCTCTTGGACCTGTGTGTCTTTTCTCTACTACTTTGCACCCTGCCGTCTGCTTGAGAATAACCAGAGTGGATGATAGCAAATGAGTGCCTGTGCCTTCTGGCCAGTGAGGAGCTCAGTCAGGAGAAGAGAGAGAGAAGGAGAGAGGTCTCGGTGTCATTTTCCTAGTTCTCTCTCTGTGTGGTTGTCTCGAGCTGCGTCTCAAGACAAGAGGTCACTGTTGTTCTCAAGGTCACCTGTTGTATGGACTCTTCCTCTTTTCAGGTTCTGGTAATCTCTCCCCATGTGCCTTCTCACTAGGGGTCATGGCAGTTTTACTGCTGCCAGTCTTGGGTCCCTGCACTATCCTTTGTGGCTTCCCTGAAGCCTGCCCACACTTTGCAATTAGGTTCTTTGTGGTATTTTTTTCCTTGTTAAACTATTTTATTTTAACCTTTTATTTTGTGTTGGGTGTGTAACTGCTTAACAATGTTGTGATAATTTCTGGTAAACACTCCTTGAAAAATCTTCCATGGTGTGTGTCATCTGTTTCCTGTTGCTTATCTGACTAATATAGGAGCTTAGTCTGAAATAAAAAATACTGTTTATCCACAGGGACTAGCTGTGTAATGTTTATAATGTATTTGTTAAATAATTATGATGTTTTTGCTCTACACATCAGTAAATAATACCATATTTTTTATATTTATTCAACTTTGATGTACATGTCAATGCTGCTGCTGCTACTGCTAAGTCACTTCAGTCATGTCCGACTCTATGTGACCCCGTAGACGGCAGCCCACCAGGCTCCTCTGTCCCTGGGATTCTCCAGGCAAGAACACTGGAGTGGGTTGCCATTTCCTTCTCCAATGCATGAAAGTGAAAAGTGAAAAGTGAAAGTGAAGTCGTTCAGTCGTGCCCGACTCCCAGCAGCCCCATGGACTGCAGCCTTCCAGGCTCCCCCATCCATGGGATTTTCCAGGCAAGAGTACTGGAGTAGGTGCCATTGCCTTCTCCTTATCAATGCTGGACTAATGCATTTATTATTGCATGGTAAAATAATAATTCCCTAAGTATCTTAATATTGAAACAAAGGTCTTATCACTTGTACTATGTCTGCTGAATCACAGAATGAACTCTTGCCATTTTGCAATTTTATTCACCTCACTGTCATAAAATTTCCATACTCAGGATCTAGGATTCTGAACTGTCTAACAAAGGCAAGAGCAATTCAAATTCTTAAGGTGCTCCTTACCATCATATGATACTCTACAGGGGTCAGGTCTCTGCTGACCACCCCAAATTGAACCACAAGCCTCATTTTCCATCCCAGGATACTCTGTCAGCCCTCGCCATATACTGCTTAATTTTTCTTCAAAGAATTTATAGCTATCTGACATATTATACTCGTGTTTATTTCAATTTTATTATTGCCCTTACTGAAATGTAAGCCTCATAAGGTGAGATGTTTTCTTTTGTTCCTAATTCTATCCACAATTCTCACTAGAGTTCATATTGGTTCAAAAGTGCCTGTTCAATAAAAGAATAATGGATGTGACTTTGGAGCTTAGAAATGAGATCTTAGATAGACAGATGATAGATAGATAGATTTATTGTTATCAGCAAAGAAATGGTAATTGAAAGTTCAGCTATAAATCTGGTGACTCAGAGTATCTGTGCAAGCTGAAGATAGAAAACAGAGGACAAAGAAGGCTGTAGGGCTCCTGAAAAGTAGAGACCAGAAAAGAAGAGGAAATTTGGAGAGTGATGTCATAGAAAATAATGTCATAAATGAAAATTTTGAGAAATGAAATAGATGCCTAATTATTAAATGCAGCAGAATTACCAGGCAAGATCAAAGAAATGTCCATTTGATATGATACTGCCTTGTTGAATATTGACTTGGCACAGTTCCCAAAGAGTTGCAAGATTTTTATGCACTATCTCAAAATCCCCTCCCTTAACCGTGCATATGGAGAAGGCAATGGCACCCCACTCCAGTACTCTTGCCTGGAGTTGTTGTGAAGGGGAAGGTCTGCTCTAGGTCTACCTCCTGTTCTGTGTGTGGGTAACGGGCCTTGGAAAAAGATTTTCCAAGTCTATGCACAGGTGAACAGACAACAAGTGGGGTCACTTTGAAATCTTCCCATGCTATGGCTGGTGGTTTTGAGTACCACTGAGACCTAGAGGCAAGAGAATGAGTGAGTCAGAGGAAAAATACATGTGAAGAGCAGACCCACAGCCACTGCCAAATAGGCAGCAAGAAATACATGCTTATTCTTATAATACCTGAGGTTTGTGAGTGGTTTACTGCCACAGCAATGCTGATTAGTACACATTAATATGCCATATTCTCTTACTCTAATAACTATTCAAAAGCAGAAATGCAAGCACCTAGACAAGTAAAGGCCTGTGCTTAAATGGTTCATTGCTAAGGCCCTGATGATCAGCATGTACCTAATATGATTCCTTATCAATTATTATTGATAATTCTAAGACCTATATATTAACATGATAGTCTATAATAGGCATTTATGGAAGACACAGCACTCTGCAGAGGAAAATAAAAACATGTGAAGTATAATTTAAATTAATGAAAATATAGACTTCTACTCAATTACAGTAAGACTGATTGGTCAACAGTAAAATCAGCAAAGAGCAGGTTTGCTCCTCACTCCTCATTCTTCCTTCAAACTCATTCTCCAAGTTTCTGTCCGAATGAACTTAACCAACTACCTCATGCCAGCTTTAAGTAGCTGAGTTTTACTGGATAAAATTAGAAGAGCTGAGTGACATCATTATAATTAATGCAGAGCCACCTCAAAGGAGCACTGAAAAGTGCCCAGCAATCCTATATGTTGCTCTAATAAACTCTATCACCTATTAGTAAAGAACACACTTTGATATATTGTCTAATTTTTTCAACTATCCCAACCCAACGTCACTTTTACCTACCTGAGCTGTCCTTGGTCCATACTTTATGAGAAAAGACATTAGAAACTTTGTCATCTTTCCATCTATGTGTGTTCTTGCTGAGGTAGGAAATAGTGTGACTCTGGGCTGGATACATGGTGTTTGTCAAAGTAAAACTGTTAGTCACTCAGTTGTATCTGATTGCAACCCCATGGACTGTAGCCTGCCAGGCTCCTCTCTCCATGGGACTTTCCAGGCAAGAATACTGGAGTGGCTAGCCATTCCCTTCTGTAGGGGACCTCCCTGAGCCAGGGATCAAACCCACACTCTCCTGCACTACAAACAGATTCTTTACCCTCTGAGCCACTTTGTTAGTGGCATAAAATTCATAAGCTTTGTTCTCACCCAAATACTCCAAGAACAAAGCTAGTGTCAAAAGCTAAGCTCTGCTAAAGCAGAGATAAGGTGCACACTCCTGAAGCAAAGGAAGACTCCTTGTCTGCACATGTGCAGGAAGGCTTCTTGGGAGTCAAAAATGGAGGGGCCCCCATAATAATTGTGGACTTGCACCCATAGGCCTTTGGGGTGGGACCCATCGTAGCAAAAAGTTGTTGGCACATCTTGAGGAGCAGCCATGGACCAACCAGGTGTGAAGAAAGAAACAAGATAATTGGCCAAAGGTAAACAAAGACCCTGAAGGACTATCCTATATAAGTGATTTAAAAGTGAAAGTGAAGTTGCTCAGTCATGTCTGACTCTTTGTGACCCCATGGACTGCAGGCCACCAGGCTCCTCCCTCCATGGGGTTTTCCAGGCAAGAATACTGGAATGGGTTGCCATTTCCTTCTTCAGGAGATCTTCCCAACTCAGGGATTGAACCCCAGTCTCCCCCACTGTAGGCAGATGCTTTACTCTCTGAGCCACCAGAAGTCGTGTGATTTAAATCACCTCTTTATTGTGGTCTCATTCAAGATGCCTGCACTCTTCTGCAGGTGTGTATCTCTGCCTAGCTTCTGACTTACTGCACTCCTCCTCATTATAGAAAATGCTTGTATTCTTTCTCTCTGGGTATGTATCTCTGCCCTATTTCTGAGTTAGATAAACAAACTCTTTTCCTGTGTGCTCTCCCATACTTCCTGCTGTGTCTCTAATAATAAACTCCACACCTATTTTTAGTTTTTGCTTCCTTGAAACATTCTTGCTTTCAGACAGGGGCAAGAGCCAGGGCCACTTTGCTTTTAGCCTCTAGCCCCTGGTGGTCTGGTCACTAGGGATTCCTAGTTTTCATCCAGGTTACCCAAATTTAATCCCTGGGCAAGGAACTAAGTAAGATCTCTTTTCAGGACTGCTCAACTGCAGAGATCATTACCTTCCTCTCCCTTTTTCCAGCTTTTATTAATATTTAAAAAATTAATCTCAAGTCAAAGCACAGTCCTATTAAATTCCACCATCGAGTGCATGATTCTCATCTCTCTTGACTTTTCAGGGAATATGTCCTATTCGGTGCTTGGTGACAGAGCGTTGAGCATCTCCCAAGTGCCATGAACTTTCTAGGACCTGAGAGAAACTGAACCAGACACTTGAAGAATGATGTAAGTCTTGTATTGCAGTAACTCTATAGATAGCACTGGTATTCACTGATGTAGAAAATATTGAGGAAGTCAGGACAAGGGGAGGGGAAAGCTAAGAGTTCCATTTGGGTGCTTTTGTATTTTAAGTTATCTATTTGACATACAAATGAGCACATTTGTCTGGAGAAGTTCAAACTGAATTTATTGAGAGACACTGGAATTACATACAGAGAGAGTATAGCTACATGAAAAGATTCACAAATGGCATTGAGGGCCTCTGACATTTCACAGTTACGTGAAGGGGACTCAGCTAAGAAAACTTAGAAGGAGCAGCAAGAATCTAAGACGAAAACCAGAATCTGGTGAGCAAGTTGTTCTGAACTTGCTGAGTCCAGATGATTTGAGAATTATCACTTAGAGTTTAGCATCTCTGTGGGCCTAACCCAGATTTCAGATGATGGGTAATAATATTATTCAAGTGTTTCAAGATTTTTCCTAAAATCTCATTAATCCAGATTGCATCCAATAGGCATACTATAAATAATTTATAAGAATGGCTAATATTTGAGAGCTTAATTAGAAATTATAGTCCTTTACAATGCACACTCCAGGAGCAGAGAAAGAATTTAAGATGTTGGAATACAAATCATTCATTAAGAAATAAAGTAGGCCAAGCTGTAATTAACACAGCCAATTGAATACATTCCATAACTAATGACCTAGTCCAATAGCTAACCAGGGCAGTTAAGCTATTTAGAAATGTATATGTAATCTTTACTTTTAAATCTGAGTTTATTGTTTAGATACTGCTCTACCTGACCAAATAATGCAAATTTTATAGTGCCTTGTAAGTAGAGAATAGCACTAAATAAATACTGTAATCTGCTAATTTTAATTGATAAATTCCCAAAATTTTTGAAGCCTGACTAAAATGGAAATACGTTATATTTTGTTATATTTACATAAAGAATGAGTATTGACAGCAAAAAATACATTTTATTTCTGCCATCAAACAAGATATTGCAGAAGGAAAGGAGAGGCCAAGATGACATAGCAGGAAGGCCATGAGCTTATCTCTTTTATGAACACACCAAAATGACAACTAGTTACAGAGATCCTCTCAGTGAGAACAGCCTGAAGACTAGCAGAAATAAATGATGTAAAGAAGAGCTACAATGAAATGGGTAAGAGGAGAAATCACTCAAACCGAAGTGAAAAAATAATTTTTAAAAAATTATGACTGTTTATGAGAACTCTGAGACAACACTGAGTCTACTAATATTCATATTAGCAATCCCAGAAGGAGAAAAGAGAGAGAAAGAAACAAAGAATCTTTCTGAAGACACACTAGCTAAAAACATTAAGTAAACTGACACCTGAATCCAGTAAACACAGAAAGCTGGAAACATGATCAAGCCAAAGAGGGTCACACCAAGATACATTTTAATTAAAATGGTGAAAACTAAAGATAAAGATAAAATATTAAAAGCAATAAGGGAATATGATGTTATAAATAAATTATCATTAATAAAAATTTCTTTAATTAATTAAAAAAAGCAGTAAGGGAAGTCACAAGCTACATACAAGGGAACTCCCATTAGATTATCAACTGATTATAAGCAAAAACTCTGCAAGCCAGTCCATGTCCCCCAAATTCCCTCATGGAACAGGGACACTGGCTTTGGTCTGCCCATTATCAACTCTGCCTGCATGTCTCTGTGCTTAAGTGTTACTGGCTTATGCAACTCTCTGGTGTTCTCACCTGCCCTTCTGATCAGTAGGGTCCAGAAGACACTCTCCATAGCAAGTGGGGTTGTATCTCAGTTTCCTTCCCTGGGCCAGATGGAGAAAGGCCACCCATACCTCTACCATTTGGGAAGGGCCAAGAGCTACTCTCAGCCTTGGCTATGAATTAATCTCCGTTCCTGATTATAGCCACAGAAGCCTCCATGTCTAGTACTAGTTTTGCTCTGGGGTTGATCAACACTGCGTACTAATTTCTTGGCTTTGCACTGCTGGTTACACAGCTTCCAGAGGCTTTTACCAATCCTTCCGGCCAGATGTGGCCAGAGACAGTCTCCTCAGTGGGTGGGGCTATGACTCAGCTCCATGCCAGTGTTTGGGCAAACTAGATTCCACGCTTGGCAAAATTCCTCCTTTGAAGATTTTAAGCAGGCAGATCTGCATTCTAATGAGCTCTCTGGTCTGTCTACCACCATGTTGCTTCTGCACATGAGCAAACCCACTTGTTGGGATTACTATTTGGGCACCACAGGTATAGACTCAGTCTGTCAAGATCTATGTGCTGGTTTTTGCAAGCCTCTACTTCTCTTTTCTGTCACAGTCAGATTCCCAGTGGTTGAGCTCTGTAAACCCCTTTAATCCCTATGGGGCAAGACCAGAGTAGAAAGAAAATGAAAGACAACCAAAGTAGTCGTTCAGTTGTGTCTGACTCTTTGTGACTCCATGGGCTAATATCTATGGAATTCTCCAGGCAAGAATACTGGAGTGGGTTGTCGTTCCCTTATCCAGGGGATCTTCCCTGCCCGAGGATTGAACCTACGTCTGTTGCATCTCCTGCATTCGCAGGCAGGCTCTTTACCAATTGAGCCACCAGGGAAACTCAGGTAGGGACTCCCACAAAGCAACCCACAGTGTTGGGGGTGCAGTTGTCTCCCTGGGCTCTCTTTTCCCACTAGAGGAACAATAGGTTCAGGGTAGACCTGCGTATGTCGTGCTGCCCTGTTCTGTGAGAAGGGCAATGCAGTCAGTGTTCCTCTTAACTTTCTAACACTATCTGGCTTGGTCTCTGTGGTGCAGGGGGCCTTCAGCCTGTTTCACATGTTCTAGGATTCTCTGTCTTATCTTGTTCATAAATAGTTGTTAATTGCTCTTCTTGCAATGGGGAGAGGAGTCAGGAACAACCTATATCTCCATCTTGGTGATGTCATTCCTGGAAGTTATTAAAGATAATTTTCCAAAAAGGAGAAAATCACGGCTCTCATAAACATCTGAAATAAATGCTTAAAGGCTGTTTAACTCATCAATTAAATGAAGGAATCCAGTAGAATACACAAATAGGGACAGAACAGTTTTGTTTTTTAAATAAGGAGGCTGTCCCTTCAGACATTCTATTTGCATGTTTAGAGGCAAGAATTACTCTGCATTGGTGACGTTTACCTACAACTTGCAGAGCTGTAAAATAACTCCTATAGAGTCAGCTTTAGATTACCCAGAAAGTTGTCCTACGCAGACAATGCACACTTTCCTCTGAGGGACACATTTTCCCTATACAACCCACACCTCAGAAATGCTCAGGAGTGAACCTAATTAGGATGCCATGTGGAATCTGCTGCCCTGCCTCTCCTCCTCTATCCCTTGGCTGAGGTATCAGCAGGTGGCCAGTGCAGCAGTAAGCAGGTGTGACATTGAGTAGGTTTTGTCTGCCTGCCCATCATGCTTTAAAGAGGACAGGCTGGTGCCTGCAGGGTATGAATCCTTCCACAGAGACCCTCCAAAATCTGTGAGAAGCTCCTGGGGTCCCTTCACATGACAGATGTTTGAACAATTCCAGGTGGCACGTCAGAAGAGTTTCTGCTTGTAGGTCTGGTCATTGGTATGGAAGAAAATTCTAATTCTTTCAGATATCAATCTCTCAAAAGAAGGCACCATGCAGTTTCTCCCAGCATAACATCCTCATGCTGAATAAAGAAAACTACAGAGTGGACTTCAGTGTGCAGAGAATATTAGCAGCAATATACCACTCCAAATGCATGATACAGCTATAAACCTCAAATGATGATGTATAAAATATTCATATGCATGCAGATCACACAATGGCCTCAGAATGAGGAGTCCTTCATTCCCCAAGGTTTTATCACCAATGTCTAGGTCATGTGTTCAGAAGACATATTATAGGATTTTTTAAAAAATCAGGATTATTAACACATATGTTCTGGTGGTGATGGGGGCATCAGTGTTAAAATTGTGCTTTACTTACCCTCTTCAGTACCAAGTTGCTAATCATTCTGTTAATAATGTTAAAACCAAGAAATAAAGGCTATTCATGAGAGAATGACTTTATCTGGATACCTATAGTTTTTCTGGAAGAAAATAAAATTATATGTTTTGCTGATGGCTAGGAAAATATCAGAAAGCATTCCAACAGAAAGGCTTTGTTCTAAATAAGCAGTGCCTTGAGATGAGGAAATTGATTACACAAACCTATGTTTAAATGATTTTAAAATCAATTATGTAAATAAGCCTAAGTCAATAATATGAGGTCTAGAAATGTAACGTGACCATTCCCTTGATGGTGGTCAGAGTCACAGCCACATGGACACAATTCTGTTTGCAAAAGAAAATGGTTATTATGAACCCTATTTTACAGACCAAATTTAATATGTAAATTCCCTACCAGTAACTGTGAGACTGAGTCAGAGGGAAAGGAAACAAAGCAGCTTTCACCTGTTTATGAGGAAAAAAAGAATGAATTGGCATAAGTCAGAAAACAAAGGGCAGGAAATACTTTTACAGTATTTTGTGGATAGGCAGCTTAGCACTTGCTGTGCACTGCCTCTAATTCTCCAGCTTATACAATCACTGATCTATCAAAAAAGATGCAGGTAGTCCAGAAGGGAGATGACTTTCTCTCTTTCAGAGGAGACATGAACCTTCAAAATCAACAGCAACACAAAGTTCTGAAGACTCTTGGCAGAGCAGATGACAGTAAGAAAATGATGTGAGGTATTTTGAAAGAAGTAGATGAAAAAAAGATGGAAATACTTATCAGAGCTTCTCAGCCTTTTTGGTCTACCTTCTGGTTCTTCCCCCACATTTCTGTCCATCCTGCTGTGCTGCATTTACCATCATGTCAGGTGGTTTCCATGTCTCTTCAGTGATGTTATTATCATGTGGATTCTCAGTAGCTTGAGAACTTGAGAAAAGGATCCTTCCAAATCATGCCCTGGTATCCCCACATTGGACATTTCAGGAATCACTCAGCTTCCTGGAGTCTTTACAATCAATGACCTGGGCCATACATTTATGAATGCATAGAATTATTAATACTTTTAAAAACTATACTGCTGTGATGCCTTGAATTCAAACTATGCATTGCTGTATTTTGTCTGCATACTTAGTTCAGTTGGAAAGCATCTATTGATTCTACCTACTACAATGAATTATAATTGCCTCTTTATGTGTCTATGTACAGTTCTTTACAAACTAAACTTCCACTAAATTAAATACAAATTATTAAGATATGTGCTTGAGGGTATAAAATAATGAATTCTATTGCATATGCCCTGCTCATCCACCTTTAAACATATTCTTCAAAGAGCACATGAGTTGATAGAATAAACCAGGAATAACTCTAACACACAATTTGTGTTAGATCAGATGCCAGCTGATATTAAATAACAGGTGATGTTAAAAACCAGAAATATAACAAAATTAAACCTAACAGAGGAAACGTATTTTCCTAATTCATAGGAAAATACTATTCTTCAATGTTAGTAGCAGAGCAGCTAATATCACAAACTGTCAGAAACCAGGAGAAACAGAGCAGCTTGTTTGCAGGAGGACCACTGACCTAGTCCAACCACAAAACATACTAGAATGCATGTTTCCTAAATGGTACTGTGAGGACTCTGATCAACTGCTCTTCTGGGAGGAAAAAAAAAAAAAAAGCAAAATACCAACCAGACATTTGAATTGAACTATTTTTGAGCTCTGAAAATTAATCAAGCCACAGAACAATCACCTATGCAACAGAAACTACTAAACCTTTGTACCATGCCTGTATTTGGAGTATTTGGTGGCTCAGTGGTAAAGAATCTGCCTGTCAATGCAGGAGACGCAGGTTCAGTGCCTGGGTCGGGAAGATCCCCTGGAGAAGGAAATAGCAACCCACTCCAGTATTCTTGCCTAGGAAGAATGGACAGAGGAGCCTGGTGGACTATATTCCACCGGGCTGCAAAAGAGTCAAACATGACTTAGAGACTAAAACAACTCCCCTCCTCCCCCACCCAGCCCCAGCTCAGTGGCAGTCATTGACAGTCACACAGCCAGTGGTGAGGACACACTTATTTTGGAGCTTCATTTAAAACTACACTTCATCTTCAACTACACCATCAAAATTTTCTCTGAATGTCCAGCTTTACAGAACATTTCTATTTCCAGGCTTTTTCAACTATTTTCTTAAACACAGAGCTCAGATCAAAAGGGAGAGGGAAGCAGAGTCTATGTCCTATACCTAGTGTATTTCCAAAAGCATAGCCACTTTTTAAGGACATTGCAGCTGCCTAGGTCTATTATTTCAGTTGGGACAAACAAAAACTTAGCTGTGATTTTTTAAAGAAGATCTGGAAAAGAAGGTAATCATAAGGACTATTAAAATCTTCACATATTTCTGAGTATCTAAAAAGCTGAGTACATGTACAATACTGTGTTCATGCCCAGCAGAGACTTGGGAAAGGAGAAGAAACCAATCATTCAATGTTGAGACCCTGCACAAGCAGGAAGTGAAAGCTTAGGCTGCCTTGTAAACCACTTGAAATTTGACGATAATCCTTCTCATGTAGATACCCTTGGCAAAGAATGGAAGACATACAAATACAGAATTTAAGGAAGTCTTATAGATCTTTAGACTTCCCTGGTGGCTCAGAGGGTAAAGCGTTTGCCTACAATGTGGGAGACCTGGGTTCAATCCCTGGGTCGGGAAGAACTCCTGGATAAGGAAATGGCAACCCACTCCAGTATTCTTGCCTGGAAAATCCCATGGATGGTGGAACCTGGTAGGCTACAGTTCATGCGGTCGCAAAGAGTCGGACACGACTGAGCAACTTCACTTTCACTTTATAGATCTTTGGCTAACCAATAAATTACACTAACCATCAGTGGCCCCTAGGAATTCAGGCTTCATATAAAAACAAAAACTTCTTTTAAAAAAAGTGAGAAGAGAATTCAGTGGCCACACACTCCTGGGAATATAGAATCAGTATAATTAGTTCAGAAACATACCTAGATAAATAAGCAACAATGAGAGAAACAACAACAATGACAACAGAAATCTTTTGACAGTAAGCAATTCACTGAAAAATAGAGGATTTGATTCCAGACTTGTTACAATATATTATCTGTAAGGTTCAGTTTCAACAAAAAATTACAAAACATGCAAAGAAAGTGGAAAAGTACAAGAGAAAAATCTTCTGATACGACCTAGTTGTTGGAATTTTCAGACAAAAATATACAATTGGCTATTACAAATACATCCAAAAACTGTAAACCAAGCCAACTGCATCTAAATAATTGAAAGTACAACAAGAATATCTCACCAAATTGAGAAATCAGTAAGGACACAGAAATTATAAATAAGAACTAATAGAAATTCTCTGTACAGTTACAAATTCACCAGAAAAATTTGATAATCAATTTGAACTGGAAAAAGAAAGGATAATTAAACATGAAGATAGATTAAGTGAGATTATTCAATCTAAGGAGCTGAGAAGATGCAAGAATGAATAAAAATGAAATGAGCCTCAGAGAGATGTGGGCATACTCTTAAGTATACCAACACATGCATCATAAGAATTCCAGCAAGAGAAAAGAAAGAAAAAGGTACAGAAAAAATTATTGAAGAAATAATGGCTGAAAAAAACACATCAAATATGACCTAAAATATCTACACATGCAGGAAACTAAACAACCTCCAAACAGAATAAATTCAAAAAGTTTTACACATCGACCTAGACTAGTCAAATTTATTTGTCCATAATTGTTTATTGAAGCTTTTTAATGATAGCTGACAATGTCTTTGTCAGATAATTCTAACATCCCTGCCGCCTTGGTCTTGGGATTTACTGATTATTTTTTCTCATTCCATTTGGGATCGTCCCTCATTCTTGATATGATGAGTGATTTTCTACTGAAATGGAACATTTGGGGTATGATATTTACAAGAATCTTCATCTTTAAACCTCCTATTTTAGCTCACTTATTTTGACACTGGTCCTGTAGAGGAAGTCCAGAATACCAGCTTAATTCTGCCAGGTCAGGTAGGAGTCTTCCACTCTGCCTGCTTGACCCCCATGAGGGATCCTTGTTACTCCTAGGCAAGGGTAGGGGTTTTGACTCTCTAGTTGGGTCTCTAAGATACCTCTCTTGCTTGGACAGGTAGAAGTATCTTGAGACTTCTCTCCCTATGGCCTCAACAACACTGCTGGGAGCAGGCAGTATCCTTGTTGACAAAGGCAGGTAGGGAAAGTACTGAGTACCCACCAGGCCTCTGGTGCCATCACCCCTGTAGGGGCACCTTATGACTGCAGGGTGGAGGTGAAAATTCACTCTCCTTTGTGTTTTCCATGATACCGTCTGTTTGGGAAAGGAAGTGCTGACTGTATAGTCAAAGTTTTCTGACACTAAGCTGGTGGGGAGCATGAACTGGGGTAATTCATTATGGCTTTGTAAGGATAGAAGTCTAGGATCTCCACTTGACTTTTAATAGTTTGAACATAAGACTACAAGTTTTTCAGTGGTGTGGCCTGAAGTAGAGAAGCTCCTTTCTAAACTTTTTCTGTCTTGTAGGCTGCCCCTTCCTGTGTCCTGTGGCTAGACAGAGGACATTTGGGTGTGGGTATGTTTTAATTGTGGTAATAAAAAGCACAATATAAAGTGTCCAGTGATTCAGATTCAGTAGTTTTAAGTATATTCACCTTGTAAAACAGATCTCAGAACATTAATATCTTACAAAACTGAAACTCTATACCCATGAAACAATTCCCTATTCCCTTCTCCCTCAGTCCATGGTAACTACCATTATAATTTCTGTTTCTATCAATTTAAATACTTTTGTTATCACATATATATGGAAACATACAGCAGTTATTTTTTTGTGACCGGCTTATATGACTTAGCATCATGTCCTCAAGATTCATCCATCTTGTAACATATGACATTTTTCAATGATACTAAATTTTTGAAAAGATAATTTTAACTAGATTATGTAAGAAAAAACAGAGAATACTCAAACAAATATAATTGGAAATGAAAAAGGGAACATTACAACCAATGCTGAAGAAATAAAAAGGGATGAATACTATGAAATACTATGGAATACTATGAAAAGTTGTATGCTAATAAATTGGATAACCTAGAAAAAAATGGAAAAATTTCTAGAAGCTCACAATTTACCAAGACTGAGTCATGAAAAACTAGAAATTTTACACAGACCAATAACTAGTAAGGAGATTAAATCATTACTCAAAAATCGCTCAACAATGAAAAGCTCAAGACCAGATGGCTTCACTGGAGAATTCCACCAAACAATTAAAGAAGAATTACCACTAATCTTCTGAAATTCTTTCAAAAAAATTGAGCAGGAGGGAGCACTTCCAAGCTCAATCCATGAGGGCAGAATTACCATGAGACCAAAGCCAGATAAGGAAAACTACAAGAAAAGAAAATTATAGACCAATAACCCTGATGCATGTCAATGCAAAAACCCTTAACAAACTGCTAGTAATCTGAATTCAACAGCATGTTCAAAGGATTACACACCTTGACCAAAGAAGCTTTAGTCTTGGAATACAAGAATGATTTAACATATGAAAGTCAATCAATATAATACACAACACTATCAAAATGAAGGACAAAAACCACATAATCAGGTCAGCTGTTACAGAGAAAGCATTGACAAGATCAACATCCTTTCCTTGGATACAGCCTTCAATAAACCACCATTTAAAGGTGTCATTTATATTATCTTTGTCTGGCTTTACCATCACAAATGTGTTTGTTTAACCTGAAATATTCTTTCAAAGGTACATTAGCACTACAAGTACATTGAAAGTATTTGTTCTTTGAATAAGTGTAGAACTTGAGTCCACCAGGACTTAGAATTTTTGTGAAAAGATTTTGACTGCTGATGTCTGGGATTGTTTTCACGCCTGGGACACATTAAGAGGAAAGGGACACACAGCCCAAACACTTTGTAAAACCACACAGCTCAGGTGGGGAAGAAAGAATCAAATACAAAGAATAACTTCTGTATAAATGCCTCATGTGACTCTGTTCCCTGAACCCTCTAATCCCTTAAAAAAGTGCGACAGGATAGAGTTGCCAGTGTCCAGCTGTCTGCACCTAAATACAAAGGGCTCAAACCAGAGTACTGAGATAATTCTCTCCCAGTTGTGCCTTTTGGTTGACTACCAGTCTTTTAAAGCAGTCTCTCTTTTCAATCATAGCCTTATTCTCTTCCCTAACAATGTAAGAACCTAGAACGAATTAAGTTGAACCATATGTAATTACCACATATGTTAATAATATTAACAGTTCATATGAATATTAACACACTCACCATCTTACTGACATATGTTATTCATTTTTTTAAAAAATCCTACAAGAACTTCATCATCATCATTACTTCATATAGTCAATTCTTATTCTGGTTAAGTCACACATTTAACTCTTTATGCACTTCCTTCCTTCTTGAATCTCACACCTTACAGTTCCTAGGAATGCCTTCTTCATGCTTGTTTTACACCCTTTGTTGCCATTCAGTATGGTAGCCAATGGCCAGGAGGCAGGTGATAGATGGGCCCCAGGCTAAACAATTTCTCCCTTGTGGACAAAAACTCCATGATAGCAGAAACTCCACAAAAGCAAAATGATGGAGGAGGCTGACTCCTCCACAGATAGAAGACCATATATTCCTCATTTTCAAACTCAAGAACATCTCTCTGACTATACATGTACAGAAAGGCTCCTTGGAGGACCAAAAGGGAAGGGGCATCACCTCATCGTAAATGATGTCAACTACTCATAAGCCTCCTCCCTAGAATCCATCTTGGCTAAGAGATGAGAACAAACAAGACATTCCTGAGATAAACCAAATATGGCCTCAGGAACAGACAAATCAAAATGATTGGCTAAAGGAAACTCAGAAGAAATGCCCCATAAAAGTGATTTAAACTACTTTGAGGGCTCAACATCTGCTGGATCATCGAAAAAGCATCTATTTCTGCTTTATTGACTATGCCAATGCCTTTGACTGTGTGGATCACAATAAACTGTGGAAAATTCTTCAAGAGATGGGAATACCAGACCACCTGACCTGCCGCTTGAGAAACCTATATGCAGGTCAGGAAGCAACAGTTAGAACTGGACATGGAACAACAGACTGGTTCCAAATAGGAAAAGAAGTATGTCAAGGCTGTATATTGTCAACCTGCTTATTTAACTACTATGCAGAGTACATCATGAGAGACGCTGGGCTGGAAGAAGCACAAGGTAGAATCAAGATTGCCGGGAGAAATATCAATAGCCTCAGATATGCAGATGACACCACCCTTATGGCAGAAAGTGAAGAGGAACTAAAAAGCCTCTTGATGAAAGTGAAAGAGGAGAGTGAAAAAGTTGGCTTAAAGCTCAACATTCAGAAAACAAAGATCATGGCATCTGGTCCCATCACTTCATGGCAAATACATGGGGAAATAGTGGAAACAGTGTCAGACTTTATTTTTGGGGGCTCCAAAATCACTGCAGATGGTGACTGCAGCCATGAAATTAAAAGACTCTTACTCCTTGGAAGGAAAGTTATGTCCAACCTAGATAGCATATTCAAAAGCAGAGACGTTACTTTGCCAACAAAGGTCTGTCTAGTCAAGGCTATGGTTTTTCCTGTGGTCATGTATGGATGTGAGAGTTGGACTGTGAAGAAGGCTGAGTGCCGAAGAATTGGTGCTTTTGAACTGTGGTGTTGGAGAAGACTCTTGAGAGTCCCTTGGACTGCAAGGAGATCCAACCAGTCCATTCTAAAGGAGATCAGCCCTGGGATTTCTTTGGAAGGAATGATGTTAAAGCTGAAACTCCAGTACTTTGGCCACCTCATGCGAAGAGTTGACTCATTGGAAAAGACTCTGATGCTGGGAGGGATTGGGGGCAGGAGGAGAAGGGGACGACAGAGGATGAAATGGCTGGATGGCATCACTGACTCGATGGACATGAGTCTGAGTGAACTCCAGGAGTTGGTGATAGACAGGGAGGCCTGATGTGCTGCGATTCATGGGGTCACAAAGAGTCGGACACAGCTGAGCGACTGAACTGAACTGAACTGAGGGGTCAACTCTCTCTCTCTCTCTCTGAGTCTGCCCATATGTTTATCCACATGTCCTACACTCTTTTACCTTCCTCATAAATACTTTACTTGTTTCACTGCTTTCTTTGTAGGAATTCTTTTTCTGCAAAGTCCAAGGGCCAGGGCCTTGTCACTGACCACTAGTCTAGTGGCTAGGATTTGGAGCTCTCACCACCATGGCCCAGCCTCAATCTCTGCCTGAGAACCAAAGCCATGCTTCAAGCCACTGTAGGCTGAGGTGACCTTACATTATCCACATGTGGTTATTTAAATTAACAATATTTAGCATTAAATAAAATTAAAAGTTAGTTCCTAAGTCAGAATGTTATTAGATAAATCAGGTCCTGCTGCTTACTCTTATAAAGTCAAACTCATAAATGCTTTTTGTGGAAAGAATAGTTGTCTTTGATCAGAATGCCAGCAATCTGGGGAGATGGTGGATTCAGTGTCCTCAATAATCCACCTCTGAAGAGTCTGATTAGCCATCAACATTTCGAAGGAATGGTGGGAAGTAAGCTCAGTTAATCATTGAGATAGGGGGCCAGAGTCATGGCCATCCCCCACTGTGTGCAGGCTTGTAGAATTCTTTTGATCTTCCTCTAAATGTCTTGTTCACAGAGTTTGGTCACACAGCTTGTTTTGGAGATTACTGAAGGGGAAGCTAAGGAAGAGACCCAGTCATCTGTAAATTACTTACTCATCATTCCTAGTTCTTCTGATCTACAGAAAGAACAAGGCAAGGTATTGTGTGATTAAAAGATTTGAAAGGCGTGCTCAGGCCAGAGATATGTAGGGCATAGAGGTGCCTAGTTAAAAGTTAGTTACTATATAGCTTTGCTAAAGTGGCAAGGAAAAGAGCTTCCTGCTGAGGGTGGTTTCCTGGGAAGAGCTGCTTTCATGAGTAACTGTATTCCATATGTTCAGTAGCCACACGTGTCTGGTAACTACTTTTCTATCCTCATAGAAATTTCTACTGGGCAGTGAAATCAATTAAAATTTCATTAATGAGACTCTAAATGAGACAGACTTGCTCATCTTTTTGTTTATCCAAAATATCTTTATTTTGCCCCTCCTTTTTCAAAATCTTCTGAATACAGGAGTCTAGGTTGAATGCCTACATTTGCATACAAGAGAATGGCTGGTGCTTGAGTAGTCATGCAGCTTAGAAATCTGATCCTCAAGTCAGCCCCCAAGTGGTGGGGGTGGGTGGGGGGCGCAGATTAGGGCCCGGTCCTCATGTGTCCTTACTCCTGTCACTGTGAGTTTCTCCTGAAGTGGAGGACCATACCTTGTACTTCTATTACTTCTCAAGACTCAATAGGTGTGTGAGTGCATGCTATGTCACTTCAGGCATGTCCGGTTCTTTGGGACACTGTGGACTGTAGCCCACCAGGCTCCTCTGTCCATGGGATTTTCCAAACAAGAAAACCGGAGTGGGCTGCCGTGCCCTCCTCCAGGGGATTTTCCTGACCCAGGGATTAAACCCTGGGTCTCTTACATCTTCTGCATTGGCAAGCGGGTTCTTTACCACTAGTGCCATCTGGGAAGCTCAGACTTAGTAGGTATAAGGCCCAAATGTTTCCAGCTTGGAAAATGGCAAATAATTAGTTACTTTCAGTTCATGCAGTTTTTCCACAAGGTCTAAAATCTTTGAATCAACAGCTCATATTGAAAAAATAGCCAAATAATGATTTAAATTTCCATTTCAGCCTCCTATATCTGTATCTATATATCTATATCTGTATCTGCTGCTGCTAAGTCGCTTCAGTCGTGTCCAACTCTGTGTGACCCCATAGACGGCAGCCCACCAGACACCCCCTTCCCTGGGATTCTCCAGGCAAGAACACTGGAGTGGGTTGCCATTTCCTTCTCCAGTGCATGAAAGTGAAAAGTGAAAGTGAAGTCCCTCAGTGGTGTCCAACTCTGTGTAACCCCATGGACTGCAGCCCACCAGGCTCCTCCATCCATGGGATTTTCCAGGCAAGAGTACTGGAGTGGAGTGCCATTGCCTTCTCTGATATCTATCTATCTATCTATATATATATATAGATATATAGATATACATATATAATGCTCAAACTAACAATCAAAGCAGCCAAAGCAATAAATTATAAGAACATCTACTGTGTACAATGGGCTGCGCTAAGCCTTTCACATGGGTTAGTTAGCTTTTTGTTAGCCCATAATTAGCCTGAAACTGTTAGGTAGGATGTTAGGCATAAGCAACCAGGGGTGGCCTAGTTGAAAAGGATGCAAGCTTATCTCTAAAATCTGAACCCAGATACACCCCACTGGGGCCCGGGAGAGTTCATAGATGTGCTACAAAATAACCACAGAGACTTTTACAACTCCAGAGCATGTACCCTAGGCACACAGTGGATACAAACTAACCACCGGGGCTTCTCCAACTCAGTCACATGCATTCTTGATGCACAACTGTGTCCTCAAGTGAATTTAGGGAACCCAGAGCCGGTTCAGATCAGATCAGATCAGATCAGTCGCTCAGTCGTGTCCAACTCTTTGCGACCCCATGAATCGCAGCTCGCCAGGCCTCCCTGTTCATCACCAACTCCTGGAGTTCACTCAGACTCATGTCCATCGAGTCAGTGATGCCATCCAGCCATCTCATCCTCTGTCGTCCCCTTCTCCTCCTGCCCCCAAACCCTCCCAGCATCAGTCTTTTCCAATGAGTCAACTCTTCGCATGAGGTGGCCAAAGTACTGGAGTTTCAGCTTTAACATCATTTCTTCCAAAGAAATCCCAGGGCTGATCTCAAGGGTTCATAAATATTCTATACATACATACATCTGATTATTATAATAGACTGGATTATGGGAAAGACATGCACAATAGAACCTGTTGTTATGTAACTTGCAACTGTCGATCAAAACTGTCAGTCCACACCTGGCTAGATGAATATGTAAAAACCCTGTCTTGAAAGGCCTCTTGCCTCACCATTCCAGTGCCAGTGCCTCTCTTGGCTTGGCCCACCTCTCCCTTAAGGTGTTCTGTTCCTGCTGCAATAAACTTGTTTTTGCAACAAGACCTCAGATTCTTCTTTGTATCCTTACCAAGAACCAAGATGCAGAAGAGAGGAACCCTTCAAATTTCCCTCTCTCCAAATCCACTAATAAAACTGGGACAATTACTTTAAATTGATTACCTTAAAATATTCTTTCCAATCTTGTCTCCAAAGTGCTCTGACAATCCTATCTTCCCACAGTATACATGAGAAACATTTTCATATGTACCTTATTGTTTTTATTTGGGTTTCCAATAATTCACTAAATGGAAAGAGAACTCCTTAAGGGTAGCTAATTTCATGTCTTAGAGAAAAGCAAGACATGATGGGACATCATGTTGCTGACAGAAAGCAAGGATTGTTTAAAAAATATATCTGGAATAATTCTGGAAGAACAATGGAGTCAGGGGACACCGTACAATTGGATCAGCCATGAGAACATCAGTTATCATAGTAATTACAGGTCTTTGGAACAAGTTGAGACTGTAAGATTCATTAAATGAAAGTTTGATATTATGGAGATAAAATATAGCTGTTTTTCTAAAATTATTGTACAAATAACTCTAATTAGAATTAGAATAAAAATTAATAATTTTTCTCCTGAATTTAGTTGATCTCTGTATTTAAGAAATTTTTATAGGCTTATGTGTATAACAGTAGGAAAGGCTGAATAAATGGAATTATGATACATTTTCTTAAAAAGTAATTTCTGCCCTCAAAACAGAGGTTCTGAAATTCACATAAATTAACTAAATAGGTATCAGGTCAAACAGCATGGCAAGATAATTAATTCACGGTCTCTTCACAGATCCTGAGAGGCATCCAGTGCACACCCCAGCCAAGAATCCTTGGCTGGCAGCTGAAAGCTTCCACCCTGGCTTGTTTGAGAGAATGTATTTTTATTTTAGGTAAAGCAAATTGTTAAATCTGCTAGAAGGTATGAACATATGTATTGCTGTAAACTTCAGCAAATCAGATACATTGAAAACAATACAAAAGAATATAAACCCCATTATCAATGGTTTTGTAATGGATTGGGCGTAAATGTTACCAAAATTTTCAAATCACTTCTTAATTTGAGTATTCTTTTTTTCTGGTTTTAAGGTTAATTTAAAAATTTAGAGAAACTGACAGATTAAACATTCTAACTAATAAAATACTTAAGGTAATTTGATGATGGCTTTAGTCAGCCTGATTTTATTTATAAAGCAATTTTTAAAGTAATTTTATTTATAAAACTATTATTTACAAACTAATTTGTGTATTGTGTATTTGTGTATATGATGTTCAGAAAAATTCTACTTGATGGATTCATATGTGGTTAAAATATTGAGAATTAAAGAAAACACCAGTATTCTTTCTCTATACACATAAAACATTCTGCTGCTGCTAAGTCACTTCAGTCGTGTCCGACTCTGTGCGACCCCATAGATGGCAGCCCATCAGGCTCCACCGTCCCTGGGATTCTCCAGGCAAGAACACTGGAGTGGGTTGCCATTTCCTTCTCCAATGCATGAAAGTGAAAAGTGAAAGTGAAGTTGCTCAGTCGTGTCCAACTCTTAGTGACCCCATGGACTGGAGCCTACCAGGCTCCTCCATCCATGGGATTTTCCAGGCAAGAGTACTGGAGTGGGGTGCCATTGCCTTCTAGGAAACATTAAAAACACAGATCTGACACCTTCATGTCATGTGTGTGTGTGTGTGTGTGTGTGTGTGGTGTGATTGTGCAAGTGTGTTTTTAGGCAGAATAGTTTGAATTTTATATTTTTAGACATATAAATCATATCTTCAAACAAAAGAGAAATCTAGCCATGGATTATATTTACTTGCTGCAGAAAATGAGAGCAAGTCAACTGTTGGAAGTGTCAAAACCTGCATTCTACTGTCCGTCAGTAATCTATTATCTGTGTGACACTTATCTAAGCAATGAAAGCCCTTGTGCTGCAGGTTTTCTGATCTGTAAAGAAGAAGACAATTATAAATATTGTATACCATTGATTGGTTTTAAGAATTAAAGTCAAAGAGTAGTGATACAAAGTACTACATTCAGTTATAGATGTTCCATGTTAAGAAATTTCTTAAGTCTTGGTAGATTATAAGATTTCACTTTTCAAATATAAAGGCAGGTTTAGATTTGAGAATTTGTGTTTACAAAGTCAATGATAAACTCTGAATCCAGCATCTTATCCTCTTGTAATAGAGAAAAACAAATCCAGCTCTGTATTAGATCTGTTCCTTTGTGCTCTGTTGGCTGTGCTTAGTCACTCTGGCTCTATATCTTTTGTAAAAAGATGCTACCTCTCCAGTGTTCTTGCCTGGAGAATCCCAGGGACGGCAGAGCCTGGTGGGCTGCCGTCTATGGGGTCGCACAGAGTCGGACACGACTGAAGCGACTTAGCAGCAGCAGCAGCAACACTGGGTCAGGAAAGACCCCTGGAAGAGGGCATGGCAACCCACTCCAATGTTCTTGCCTGGAGAATCTCATGGACAGAGGAACCTGGCAGGCTACAGTCCATGGGGTAAGACAGAGTCAGGCACAACTGAGCGACTAAGCACAGCACAGTACACAACACAAATAATGATAAAATAAACGGAATATGCATCATTTTTCAGTCATAATCAAAGGTTGGCAAATGTATTGCATTACTAGTAATTTTGAAACAGAAGTTTCATAGTAAGTAGCAATTCAGCTTATTTTCCCAGCAATGTGATCTATGTATGATAAATCCTGCCATACACCTCAGTCACACATACCTATCATCCTAAAACAAAACCCATACTTGTACTTGAATTATACCACATACTAAAGTCTGATGTTCTGATGAAATTTGCAGTAAAAACTAGCAGAACATGAAAACTTGTATAGCAAAGCAAGGCTCAGATAACCAGACTTAACTACAAATTAATGATGTTACTTTGGAAGAAGCAACTTAGACTCACTTAGAAAGCCTGCAAAGGGAGAGGTAAGGATCAGATGGAAGGATATTTGATGATTCTCCTGTCAATAGACAATCTCTCTAATTCTGAGAAAAAGAATTTTTTCTTATAAAACCTCAATTCTTTCTCTGAATTTAAATTTGCTAAACCAGTGTTTATGAATACTTTCATCCTCTCGAAAAGTGGTAGTAGTTGCATGTATGTTTAGGTAGTCCATAGATCTATCCCATTAATAATATTTTTGTTCAACTGAAGTAGTAAGTTATTTTCAATGTGCATAAAATCTATCAATCTCCCTCAACCTGTAAACATGCCCATGGGTTCCCATTTGGCTGTCGGTACACATAAACACCAAATCCATATCCCCCCTCTACTTCATGTGTAGGGCATTTCATGTCTATCACTTTCCTTTTTATTCTTTCCTCCATATTGCCATTTACCATAAGCCACACTTAAAAAGGGAAAAAGACAGCCAGGATCTATTCAAGGCATGGAGGGACTCAAACATTGTTGTACATGGATTGCAAAACAGTAGATTAAGTAACCCACTAAATATGTTTTTATTTAACACATGTCCATTTCATCCTCTTTGTTTAAAGCATGGTTTGACAATCCAACTGCATAGTTGGATTTAATATATATTAGATGGAAAGTGATTCTATTGTATAAATGCCCCAATATATTTGTCAAAGTTACTAAATAATACTGAGGAGGTAATGGGGGGAGGGGTTTACTTCATAATGAGGTAAACAAGAATTCCTAGGTTCTAGTTCTAATAATGAGTGTTAGTTATATGCTATTTCCCTTTTCTATTTGAAAATAAAACTTGAGGACTTATTATCTTTGAACTGTCTGCAACTGACATCTGTAATTAGTGCTCTAGAAACCAACAGTTTGGGGAAAATCACATTTAACCAGTTTTGAGTACAAACATTCAACAAATAACTTACTGACTGTTAAATTGTGGTTCTCTGGCAAAGTTTTAAATATCTACATTTATAGGTATTGTAATTTGTGCGTGAGTACTAAGTCGATTCACTTATGTCTGACTCTTTGTGACACTAGGGACTGTAGCCCACCGGGCCCCTCTGTCCATGGCCCTGGGCAAGAATACTAGAATGGATTGCCATGCCCTCATCCAGGGCACCTTCCTAGCCCAGGGATCGAACCCGCACCTCTTAAGTCTCCTGTATTGGCAGGTGGGCTCTTTACCACTAGCGCCACCTGGAAAAGCCCCGATTTGTAGCAGTCAGTAAGTATCAACTACTTTGTGTTTCACTTTTCATATGACAAGTTAAATACCATCATAAATAAAATTAACAGATCACAGTATTCCCTATATAGAGGATAAGTAGAGATAAAGGAAAATACACACCAGTCCAGAATGCATACATTCACACATTTTTTAATATTTTAGGGGAGAAACAGTATAATTTCATAATTCAAATTTCATTCAACTCTTAAAAATATTTTTCTAATTTAATTCAAAAGTTTTTTTTTCTTTTTTTTAATTAACAAGTAAGCAGGAAAAGTTTACAAATCAGTCAGGGAATGTGGATGGTGCATCACCAAAATTCAGTAAAAATATTTTAAAGTTTCCCCTTTAGAAAAGAGATCAGAGTGCAGTGGATTTCACTATCTAGAAATCTGTAAAATTTCAGGTACCAAAGTGATGCATTCTTTTGGAACATAAGGTGATCACTTGTTAAAGTTGCAGTAATTTAATGATGTTTATACTCAGCTATGTGTTTAATGGACCCTATAATTTTTATGTTGAATCCTTCCCCAAACTACACAGACCTTTGGGAAAAGCCTACACACGCCATTTACCAAAGTAGTCCTTTATATATTGCTATATTGAGATCCTAAACTTCTTTCATCATTTAAATAAACATCAGTATAGATACAGTATTATGGCAAATAGACTTTAAAGTGGTCTCCATGATCTCAGCTTGTTAAGTCTTGATATAATCTCTCCCCTTAGTATGTGTGGGACTTGTGACTTATCCAACCAATGTGTGTGCTTAGTCGCTCAGTCATGTCCAACTCTTTGTGACCCCATGGACTGTAACCCACCAGGCTTCTCTGTCCTTGGGGATTTTCTAGGCAAGAATACTGGAGTGGGTTGCCATGCCCTCCTTCAGGAGGTCTTCCCAACCCAGGGATTGAACCCAGGTTTCCGCATTGCAGGCAGATTCTTTACCAAGTCACCAGGGAAGCCCTGGTGGGCAGCCTATCCCTTCTCCAGGTTATCTTCCCAATCCAGGAATAGAACCTGGGTCTCTGGCATTGCAGGCAGATTCTTTACCAGCTGAGCTACCACGGAAACCCTTCTAACCAACAGACTATGGCAAATTGGGAGATGTCATTCCTATGATCATATTTACCTTAAATAAGACTCCCTCTTGCTAGCATACTTGCTCTAGAGTCTCTCCTCCACTAGCTTTGAAGAAGCAAGCTTTCATAAGTTCTCCAGCAGAAAGGAATGAAGTGCTGTCAATAATCATGGGAGCAAGGAGGCAGATCCCTTCCTGACTGACTTTCCGTATGAGAACACAGCCCTGACAGACACTTGATTGCAACCTTGCAAAAGTCTCAGTAAACTCATGCCTAGCTCCTGACTCACAGAAACTATGTGATAATAAATGTGTATTGTGTTAAATGTGTGGTAGCTTTTTATACCTTATAGAAAATTAATATAAGAAAATATAAGAAAAAATGTTTGAGAAAAAAACAATATAGAGGATATCTTTTCCCATTCATTAAAAAGAACACAGAAAAGTAGGTATACACACAAAAGGTAATAGCAAGGCAAAATGCATCTAATTCCAAGTGATCTTTTTGTGGTCAAAGTTAGTACCTAGCAGGCACATGGCAGGTGGGATATGGAGAGGGCAGTGCATTTTTATTATAACTGGCTTTTCAATACAAACGGTGACATCATGTGAGTATCTAATGACCACTGCCACAAAAGTAGTTACTGGATAAATTCTCATAATTATGATTTTTTGCTCTCCTAATGTTCAAATATGCCCTACTTAAAATGAACTAGCCTATTTGGGGTGCTCTATTGGAAATAGATCTCAAGATCCTAGAATTTTTCCTGAAATGACAGAGTTAGTTCAGATCGTATAGCTTGCATTTTCCCTTAGCATAAGCATTCTTCACTAATATTCCAAATAGTAGGTAGGTTAGAAGGTAACTCAAGGAATGTTTTGCCTAGATAAGCTCAAAATTTAGAAAGGGAAATGGAGAGATTTAGTTTAAAATGTGACTTATTCCCTAATAAATGAACATATAGTCACAGGAAAAGCAAAGAGTTGTTATAACCTCCAGAAAAAAAAAAAAAAAAATCACAGAACTGCAAAGAAAAGTGACCTAACCATCCCATACATAAAGAAAACAAAATTAGGATTATATTTCATTCAGATGTGGATGGATACATTTCCAGTGTTAAATATGGAATTTATACATGGGCACAAATTTAGTTAGAAAATAAACATTTCTGTGAGATTACTAGGTGATCCTTATTACAATTTACAAAGAATATAATGACAAATCACAAAGAAAATAAGCAAATTATCACAGATTAAAATCTTTTACACATTTTTCTACCCATGAATTCTCTGTTTCACATCTGAATTTAATAGTAGAATTTCATAGCTGATATTCAACACTCATTTCATTGTTAAAATATATCAAAATCGATTTAAAAGACACAAAAGGAAAAACAATCAGCCAAGAAATGTTTTCTCAGGTGTTTGGCCAATGGGCTCTGGTTCACAGGAATATGGAAATGCAGCTGAAGACCATCTGAGAAGCACTTCCCGGTTTAAAAATGTCAGCAAGTGATTGATAAAGGAAGCTTACTGTAGGTTTCCATGTAACACAAAACATTAGAGTCCAATGTTGATAAACTTCCATGTTGTATTTTTAAGAGAGTATGGCCACAGCTTGAATCCTTCTTCTCACTTAAAACCCAAAGTAATTATGTAAAATACATTTGCCTTTTAGAAGATCAAGTCAGAACAGTCAGAAACTGCCAATCAGTGATTAATGAGCACACCAAAGTCACTGTTACATAAATGGATCAGGAAGGAGCACTGAGCAGAGCCTCCAGGGACTGTTTGTGAGCAAGCTGATGGCATTGGACCGCCACTGCCTGTCCCAGAAGGACAACAGGTGGGTTTCATCCACTGGGAGCCCCTGGCTTAGCAAGAAAGTCACATCATCCTAGTAATCAGTAAATCACAATAGCAGATCAGAAGAAATACTCTTTCTGGCTTTCACTGACTGTACATTGCATGTTGATCTCACTTTTCAGAGCAGTTTCAGCATTGTCTCCAGTTTTTGGAATATTTGTTTCATTTTTTTGGTATAGCCATCTCTGCTGATAAATGCGTATAGCAATGGCAGTGATGCAGAGCAAAATAAATATCACAACCGCTATCACACCTAGAGAGAAGGGAAAATACAAAGTCAGATTATAAACCATAAATGTCAGCTTAACTAGAATCTACCCTAGCACCATTTATCATCAGAAAATTTGAAACCAAGTAATATTATAACATTAAGGTTACTTCTAAGTCCATGCAAACTTCAGACACAGAGATTTTATGCCTTAATTCCAAAGACATATCTGATTGGATTCCAGTTAATGCCTTCACACTAAAGTGCAAAAACACCATAGGCCTCTTAGGTCATGCCTGCATGGCTAACTGAGTAAGCAGGTTTTTATTTTTAAAAGGTATAGACTGTGTAGCCCTATTATAGAGTGATTAAATGCTTTGTTGTTGTTGTTTTGCAATTGCTAAGTTATGACCGATTCTTTGTGAGAGCATGGACTGCAGTGTGCCAGGTTCCTCTATCCTTCTAGTGGGCTTATCTATCTCCTAGTATGCTTAGTTACCCAGCTGTGTCCGACTCTTTGAGACCCTATGGACTGTATAGCCTGCCAGGCTCCTCTGTTCATGGAGATTGTCCAGGCAAGAATACTGGAGTGGGTTGCCATACCCTCCTCCAGGGGATCTTCCCAACACAGGGATCTAACCCAGGTCTCCTGCATTGCAGGCAGCTTCTTTACCATCTGAGTCACCAGGGAGCTCAAATTTATGTCCATTGAGTTGATGATGCTATTTAACAGTCTCATCCTCTGCTGCTGCATTTTTCTTTTCACCTCAATCTTTCCTAGCATCAGAGTCTCTTCCAATGAGTCAGCTTTTTGCATCAAGTGGCCAAATTTCTATGTGTTTTAATGAAAAATTGATTAAACTGTTATGCTGATATACAGTTGAACTACAATAATGTGCTGTATATTTCATCTATGTCTATGAGACCAAAAGAGTCTTAAGTGATTGTTGCCTCTGGGGGTCTACACTCTTGTGTGATCCCCTTGTGACTTGCTTCTAACCAATACAATATGACAAAGTTGACGGTCTGTACCTGATTATTTGTACATGATTACATGATTACGTTACGTAAGACTGTAGCACCTGTACTGTTGGAGTCTCCTTCTTCCTGCTGGTTATGAGGTGGCAAGAGCCATGCTGGGAAACCACCACATGACAAGGAACTCTTGTCTATGAACCAGTGAAAATTCAGAAGCTCTCAGTGCTACAGCTGCAAGACACTGAACGCAGCCAACAATCTATGCAAGTGAAAAAGGCTCCATCCCCAGTGGAAACTTCAAATGTGACCCCAGCCCAAGATCCCAAATGACACACATTCATTTCAGGATTGTGAGACCCTAAGCAGAGGACCTAGTTGAAATGTGTCCAAACTCCTGACCCATATAAACTGAGGAATAATACACATGGGTTGTGTTAAGTTGCTAAATAGGTGATTTGTCATGCAGCAATTGATAACTAATATACTATATTATAAAAATCTGTAGAAATATTAATAACATTCAGTTATATGGAAAGTAAAACATTTCTCATGTTGGAAATGTTTTAAGTATTGAAGACATTAACTTTGCCAGTGGTTCTCAACCTTGGCTACGTAGTAGACGATAACAGAATTTTGGGTGGGAGGCTGGGGTATTAGTATTATTTCGAAAGTTTCATGGATTATTTTAATGCACCATGAAGCTAAGCCATAGGGATGTTAAGTCAAGTTATATCACATTAGTGAAGAATAAATATCCAATCCATTCTGAAACAGGCAAAAAGGAACATTCACTAGTCAATATAGTTTTAAGATGATTGGCACAGCCATTAATTAGTATTTCCAATTAATAAATGTAAGCAAATACATGTTAGTGTTTAGCTATGTAAATCAAAATTTGTATTGCAAAATGAAGTTTCTTTATTATACTCTAGGACAGACTTAAGCAAGTGTGATGGAGCCCAACAAACTTGAAGCTTGGTTGGGTGCAATTGGTCACAAAGATTCCTGAGCACATGCTATCAGGAACTCAGACTCCTTAGCTGAGAAGAGGTAGCATATTTATTACTCTATGAATATTCTTAAATATTTATTCATAAGTAGAATATTCATTGCTTTCAATATATTTTCCATCTCATGTGAGAACCAATAACAGAGTTACTTTAATTCTTTTTATGTTTAGTCATAGAGATTTGTTTTAAGAGCTATATCATGTCCAATTTTAGTGTCAGGGACCACTGACTCAGTAACAGTGATCAAACCACTTGATTATATGATGATTGTCACCATTACACTGACCCACCTATACATCCAGGATTTTCTGTATGTGATTGATCACCTCTAACTCTACCTTGTTTTTGTTTTGTGGGGTTTGGTGGGATCCTAGAATAACTTCCATCTCCACCCTCTATCTGAAGAGATTGAGATAATTTGAAGAATGCATCTGATGGCTTCCATAACCTTCCTATCAGCAACTCCAGTGTAAATGTGTTTTTGACAATTGTTCATGCCTGTGTCTGTGTCTCTGTCTACACGTATGTATCTTTCTCTATCCATCCATCTGCCCATCCACAGCATAGATCGCTTGGCAAGAAATCCTCTGTGATCTCTGGTTTACCAGGTTTAAATGTTGATTAGGTTAATACTCCTTTCCTAGTGCTTCCTTTGTTTACAGGGGAGAAAATAAAAATGCAAAATGCAGAATATGAAGAAATTCACCCATTGGGATAATCCTTTAAACAGATCAAATATTTCACACAGAGGTGAAGTCTATGAACAATTTTTTAAAAGTCTGATAGTTCTTTCAGGAACAATACACTGGAGGTCTAGGTACTCAGTAACTGACAAACTGCACAGCCACCAGCTGCCATACAGATGGAAGGCAGGTTCAAGTACATTATAGGGTCCAGTAAACTGAACCCTTCTGTCCCTAAGACCTTCTGTGCTTGGCTCCCATGTATCAGGAGCCAAAAAGGATTTCTCAGGGGAGTGACACTAGAGTAATTTACTTTGTACATCTTGCCAATGATGTTTAGCAAAAGCAATACAACTCTGTTCAGAGGTAAAGAATCTGCCTGCCAATGCTGGAGACACAGGAGACATGGATTCAATTCCTGAGAATGGCAACCCACTCCAGTATTCTTGCCAGGGAAATCCCATGGACAGAAGAGCCTGGCCAGCTATAGTTCATGGGGTCCCAACAAGTCAGACATGACTGAACGACTGAGCACACACACACACGTAGGCAATAAAACTCTAAGGACCACATCTTTGTTCTATCATCAATTTTACATTTATCTTTGTTCTCTTTAATAAAAGGGCACCAACTATTATAATCTGCAAAATTTTGAACTTTGGTTCCTACTTTGTAAATATTAATCACATTTAAGTTGATTTATTTTCACTTAACTTTGACATTATAGTGAAGTTTTCTCATGAATAATAAATCAGAATGATTTAGGATTAAGACTTAATTTAAATTTTAACAAGAAAGTTATTCCTTTTGGATATGCATTATAAATAATATTTATAGTTTTTATTTGTTTTTGGAGTTACAAGATGGAGGTCATATTCCTCACTCATTACAAAAATAAAAGTAATTGATACAGAAATGGAAATAATGACATTCTTATATAGATTTGATCAGCACTTTAAAATGTCTGAATATTTCACTAGTTGTCTGGAGAAACCTGGTATCTTAATAAATGCAGGCAGATCCAATCTGAGCAGGTATGTAGCTGGCCTAACCCAGTCCAATCACCCAGCTCTAGGAGTAATTACCTCACTTTGAGGTAGCAAAGAATGGAGAGTAGTTTACTTCTACTCACCAAGCAGAGTTTGCAACTGACCTACATTTCCATAATCTAATTAAACCAATTAAAATGTTCTTTGAATGATAAGGAGGGAGAATTGAATATTAATTTTTGAGTCCTACCTGGATAAGTTTTGTTTCAGGGGATATAACAGAAGATATTTAAAATGCAATTACTTTTACTTCTTCATATATATATCTATATATATATGAATGATTTATTTAATGGATATCTATATCTATCTATCTAGATAGATAACTACCTATCTCTCTGCCCAAAGATAAGCTTGATGCTAGATACAGTTTTACATCTTTATGTTCAGGTAAATGACAATTTGTATAATCTAGGTGCTTCTCCCAATAAATGTTGCATTTTTTATTTTAAATAAAATTTATTTTCTTTTTAAATTTAGAGAATTGTTTTGCAATGTTGTGTTAGTTTCTATTATACAACAAGGTGAATCGGCAGCCTTCCACTAGCTGTTTTACACACAGCTAGTGTATATATGTCAATGTTGCTTTATGTTTTATTTTTAATCTTATTTTTAAGTGTTCTGGGCTAAGGGGCTGACCTCTGGCTATTTTAAATCAAAGAAGTAAAAGTAAATGTGTCTTAAATATGCATACATTCTGAGAGAAACTAATGACTATTTTCAAGTGAAAACCCTCTTATTATTATAGATTGGGCAACCATCCTTTAAAAAAGAGGAGCCATCAGTTCCTTCTACAAAGCTTTTTCGAAGGAGCTGAGTTCGGTACAGTTACATCAAGAACATTAGCAAATGTACGTGGTCTGCCATTGACCTCACGGTCATCACGGATTCTCAGATATTTTTGGACTTTGCTAACAGTGACAGCAGAACCAAGGAAGAGGTCATTTGCAGCCCCATTACCTCCGATGACCGCGGAGTCACTTCTGTCCGCATTAACTAAGGGCCGTCCCTCATCCGTTGGTCCAGAACGACCTACAGTAGAAAAAGGGAGAATGACAGAGAGTGGAAAGGAGGAGTTTTGAGAAATCCACACACATTTGAAAGAGGAGCAGATAATTCAGTGACAGAAACGAATTTGAAACGAAGAACCAAGAATGGAAAGACCAGAGAAGTGAGAAAATGAATTGAGGACTTTGGGAAACCTCTGGCATGGAGATTCTGAGCATAATCTTGCTGGCATGTGAAACGAGTGCAGTTGTACGGGGATGGAGATGGAGTGGAAGACCGGAGGGAGCGAGCCACACACCTGCACCGCCTGCGAGAGGGCGGGTCGCCTCCCGCGCTGGGGCTCCGGGCCTCGCCCCATCCGCGCAGCGGGACGCGGTGGCCACGTGTCCCCGGACGGTGACCTGAGAATGGCCGCCAGAGCGCAGCGCCGCCTTCAGAGGGACTGCAGGCCCGAAGCGTACCGCAGAAAGGCAGCCCGTGAAGCCGCGCGCGCCGGCCCGCAGCGTGTCCGGGTCCGCGCCGAGGGGCTCTGCGGACAAAGAAGCAGGACACACCGTTAGGACCCATGGCTGGCGGGGACGCTAGACCAGCCCGCCTCTGCGCAGCAGTGATGAACTGAGCCTCCCTCCAAGCCCTTCCTCCTTTCTTCCTTAGAAAAAGATCCACAGCCCGTGGCAGAGAGGCCTTGGTTGATGCCCTGCGGTTGGTTGTTCACTCCCTGTGGGAAAAAATTAAAGCTTCCTTGGATGCAGTCACTGTTAACGGGCTAATGAAATCCTCCTCCACCAATGCAGTTTTCAAAATATTTTGAACGGGATTTGTGACCAGTATTCTAGATGGTTAGTGACCTAGGTCTCATGAGTTGGGGGACGGCAGAGTTCTGGGAATGGCAGCCCACTCCAGTACTCTTGCCTGGAAAATCCCATGGACGGAGGAGCCTGGTGGGCTGCAGTCCATGGGGTCGCTAAGAGTCAGACACGACTGAGCGACTTCACTTTCACTTTTCACTTTCATGCACTGGAGAAGGAAATGGCAACCCACTCCAGTGTTCTTGCCTGGAGAATCCCAGGGATGGGGGAGCCTGGTGGGCTGCTGTCTATGGGGTCGCACAGAGTCGGACACGACTGAAGCGACTTAGCAGCAGCAGCAGAGTTCTGGGAACTCCTTCTGAAGTTACCTCCTAATTAATATTTTAGTCTTGCTGACTGTTCTGAGGCTCACAATGAGGGCATCTCCTTACCCACAACTGCTGTCCTGGGAACTCCACACCCCACTTTCTTTTCCCCTCTTCACAAGGGTGATCTCTGTCCCTACTCTATAAATAAAGGCTTGCCCTCACCAACCCCATCCTGATCCCCATTCTAACCCCAAACTGACAGAGGTTGGTTATTATGACCTAAAGAAGAGCCGCTATTGACATAGGAGAGCAGAGCATCAATACCTTCCTTTCAGTGATGCCTGCATCTGGCAGTGCACTCGCTCAGTGGGCAGGAAGTCTGACCCAAGGCCCCTTAGTTGTAGACTTCAAGTTTAAATGTGTCAATCAGGGAAGGAAGAGTTTGCGTCACCCACAGAGGAAACCACGTCAGTATGAGGCAACTTTGGCATCTGCTGTCAAACTCCTTCCTGCTTCATCATGTATAGAAAGGCTCAGAGTCCCTTCTTTTTCAAACAATCAGTTACCAAGAATTTACCAAATGACTCCCATAGTCTGGACATTGTGTTAAGTGATTTATAGAGGTTATTTCTTAATGCTCAAACCACCCTGAGTACTTTTATTCCTATTTGAAGTTAAATTAACACTGGTTCCAAATAGGAAAAGAAGTATGTCAAGGCTGTATATTGTCACCCTGCTTATTTAACTTATATGCAGAGTGCATCATCAGAAATGCTAGGCTGGAAAAAGCACAAGCTGGAATCAAGATTGCCAGGAGAAATACCAATAACCTCAGATATGTAGATGACACCACCCTTATGGCAGAAAGTGAAGAGGAACTAAAAAGCCTCTTGATGAAAGTGAAAGAGGAGAGTGAAAAGTTGGCTTAAGGCTCAACATTCAGAAAACGAAGATCATAGCATCTGGTCCCATCACTTCATGGGAAATAGATGGGGAAACAGTGGAAACGGTGTCAGACTTTATGTTTCTGGGCTCCAAAATCACTGCAGGTGGTGACTGCAGCCATGAAATTAAAAGACGCTTACTCCTTGGAAGGAAAGTTATGACCAACCTAGATAGCATATTCAAAAGCAGAGACATTTCTTTGCCAACAAAGGTCCGTCTAGTCAAGGCTATGGTTTTTCCAGTGGTCATGTATGGATGTGAGAGTTGGACTGTAAAGAAAGCTGAGCACCGAAGAATTGATGCTTTTGAACTGTGGTGCTGGAGAAGACTCTTGTGAGTCCCTTGGACTGCAAGGAGATCCAACCAGTCCATCCTAAAGGAGACCAGTCCTGGGTGTTCATTGGAAGGACTGATGCTGAGGCTGAAACTCCAATACTTTGGCCACCTGATTTGAAGAATTGACTCATTGGAAAAGATCCTGATGGTGGGAGGGATTGGGGGCAGGAGGAGAAGGGGACAACAGAGGATGAGATGGCTGGATGGCATCACCAACTCAATGGACATGAGTTTTGGTGGACTCCAGGAGTTGGTGATGGATAGGGAGGCCTGGCATGCTGCGATTCATGGGGTGCAAAGAATTGGACACGACTGAGCGACTGAACTGAACTGAACTAAGGGACAAGTAAGTGGGATCATTATATTATTCTTTCTTCTTTAATGAATGCATGTACCTGCCATAGATTATGTGTATATATTCTCTAAGCTTTTTAGCTGGCATAATGCATGCATGCTAAGTCACTTCAGTCATGACTTAGGTCCTACTCTTTGTGACAAAGGTCCTACTCTTTGTGACCCCATGGACTGTAGCTCACTAGGCTCCTCTGTCCATGGGATTTTCCAGGCAAGAATACTGGAGTGGTTGTCGTGCCCTCCTCCAGGGGGCTGGCATAATAATCAGCCTTTAAGTTCACCCTGAGAATCTGAGCACTGATCTAATCTATCATGATGTTTTAGATAAACTCTCAAGAGGACAACCTTTATTTCTGTTGAGTTTGAGTTTTTGAGGAGCACTGGTCTTTTATCTCTATTTCCTGATGAATATAAATAATAATAAATAGCTTTTATGGGACACATATCATCCAGTACATACATGCTAGACACTGAAAAATAAAGGGCTGTTGTTATCATAAAAATAAAGTGAGCATTTAGAGCAGGATTTAATGACTTGCTTCATGCTATACCACTAGTAAGCAGTTGGAGAGAACTTTTGAATAGGAGCATTTGAACTCTGAAGCCAGGAATATAACCTCGCTGCCAGCAAGCTTTGTCAGCTAGCTTTATCTGGTGCATCAGTTACAGAAGGTCACTGTCCTTAGCTCATCCATCTCTCTCATGCAACATGTGGAAGCTCCTGGTGGACAGTGTGTTTTATTCTTGTCTTCCCCTGCACTTAGCTTAGTGTCTGTTACATAGGACATATGCAATATATACTTTATAATCAAAGAATAAATTTAGTCCTATTACCACCCTTCTGTGGACAGTCTGGCTGTTGAAATTTTTTAAATGTGGCCCTCTCAAGGTATGGTCTGAGAAATTCAGAGGTCCCTCCTTGTGATTCTGGGAAAGACCGAAGGTAGAAGAAGGGGATAACAGAGGATGAGATGGTTGGATGGCATCACTGACTCAACGGACCTGAGTTTGAGCAAACTCCAGGAGATGGTGAAGGACAGAGAATCCTGGTGTGCTGCAGTCCACAGGGTCACAAAGAATCAGACACAACTGAGCAACTGAACAACACCACCACCACCACCTTGTGATAAAAGATGACTTGCACTGACTTCAGCTGAGGATGCATGCCCATAGTTGGCTGACGTCTTATGCCACTGAGTTTTACCAAATGTCATGGTAACTAAACACGTCCTTATTGTCATTACAGGTAACCAACATACTCTGAAGCTTCTTTTGAAGGGTGAAAAAATATGCCACTCCCAAATATGCCACTTTGGCATAAGGGTTATTTACTTGAAAACAGCAGGTAGAAGGACACTGATGTCCATTTTTCTTCTTGAAAGCAGCAGATAAAATTCCCATGGAAAAGCTGCCCTCTCTGTACCAGGAAGGAAAATGCATTCTTATGACCAGAGATAAGCAATCCAGCCCAGAGAAATCTGTACCTACAAACATTGTTAACAGATTGTTAAAACAATACCTTCCTTCACTCTACTCATGCATTTTACTTACTTTTTCACAATCACCACTCTTTGTTCAAATTAGTATATAAATACTTGGGCCTACCTGCTTTTTGGGTCTTCAGTTTCCTATGGGGGCCACATGTACATTTACAAATCTTTATGTTTTTCTCCTGTTAATATATCTTAAGTAAATATAATTCTCAGGCCCAGTCATAGATCTTAAGAGAAAAGAGGTCAAGCATTGTCTCCCCTACAAACTCATGGGGTGGATTTCTTGAATCTTATTACAGGTTGTTACTTTTTCTCCTATTAAACTTCATTTCATAATGAGATAAATTTTGTATCTTTATTTCTCCTGGCTTGACAAAGAGCTGTACCTTCAAGAAAAATGGTCTAACTTTGAGATTTTCAGCAAACTCACTGGGAACTATTTGGGCTTACACAATTTTGTTTATGAGTTTAAAGTTGCAAAAATAATGTTTGCTATGGAAAAGACCTCTAAAAATACCTAAACTCAAGGGGCATGCATTTGCATTGTTAGATGGCATCACTGACTCGATGGACATGAGTCTGAGTGAACTCCGGGAGTTGGTGATGGACAGAGAGGCCTGGCGTGCTGCGATTCACGGGGTCGCAAAGAGTCGGACACGACTGAGTGACTGAACTGAACTGAATCATCATAAACATCTCTCTGACACACATAGCTATATTGGCCAACTTGATTATATGAAATATCAAATAGCTTTATGCATGTGGAATTTTAGGTAGATTCCTAAGTACACTGAAGTAAAATGAGCTTGAAACAACCCCACTAAAGGATTATCAATTAAAACAATACTTGAAAGATGACTTTATTTTTTAAATTTTACATTCAGACAGTATCTGTTTCTTAAAGGAAGACACCTTTGCTTGTGTAACCCAGGACTTTTGCAAGGTTAAAATACTGGAAAAAAAATTACAGGTAAAATAAAAGTTTTAGCTGTTGGACAAAAAGAGCAACTAGACATTACTAGCTTTTCTGGTCAAAGTTTTGACCTGAGCTCTACCAGGCAAGGATAACAGAAGGAACCCAGGACAGACATATATCATAATGAGTTAGATCAATTTTGTGGAATTTATTTTTTTAAAGATAACCTGGCTTCATATCTATACTACTACTACTAAGTCACTTCAGTCATGTCTGACTCTGTGCGACCCCATAGACAGCAGCCCACCAGGCTCCCCCATCCCTGGGATTCTCCAGGCAAGAACACTGGAGTGGGTTGCCATTTCCTTCTCCAATGCATGAAAGTGAAAAGTGAAAGTGAAGTCACTCAGTCATGTCCGACTCTTAGCGACCCCATGGACTGCAGCCCACCAGGCTCCTCCATCCATGGGATTTTCCAGGCAAGAGTACTGGAGTGGGGTGCCATTGCCTTCTCCGTTCATATCTATAGATAGTGTTATTACTAAAGAAAGAAACATCATGCTAATAGTTTCCTTTGATGTGCAGAAGCTTTTAAGGTTAATTAGGTCCCATTTGTTTATTTTTGCTTTTATTTCCAATATTCTGGGAGGTGGGTCATAGAGGATCCTGCTGTGATGTATGTCGGAGAGTGTTTTGCCTATGTTCTCCTCTAGGAGTTTTATAGTTTCTGGTCTTATGTTTAGATCTTTAATCCATTTTGAGTTTATTTTTGTGTATGGTGTTAGAAAGTGGTCCAGTTTCATTCTTTTACAAGTGGTTGACCAGATTACCCAGCACCACTTGTTAAAGAGATTGTCTTTAATCCATTGTATATTCTTGCCTCCTTTGTCGAAGATAAGGTGTCTATATGTGCGTGGATTTATCTCTGGGCTTTCTATTTTATTCCATTGATCAATATTTCTGTCTTTGTGCCAGTACCATACTGTCTTGATAACTGTGGCTTTGTAGTAGAGCCTGAAGTCAGGTAGGTTGATTCCTCCAGTTCCATTCTTCTTTCTCAAGATCGCTTTGGCTATTCGAGGTTTTTTGTATTTCCATACAAATTGTGAAATTATTTGTTCTAGCTCCGTGAAGAATACTGTTGGTAGCTTGATAGGGATTGCGTTGAATCTATAAATTGCTTTGGGTAGTATACTCATTTTCACTATATTGATTCTTCCAATCCATGAACATGGTATATTTCTCCATCTATTAGTGTCCTCTTTGATTTCTTTCACCAGTGTTTTATAGTTTTCTATATATAGGTCTTTAGTTTCTTTAGGTAGATATATTCCTAAGTATTTTATTCTTTCCGTTGCAATGGTGAATGGAATTGTTTCCTTAATTTCTCTTTCTGTTTTCTCATTATTAGTGTATAGGAATGCAAGGGATTTCTGTGTGTTGATTTTATATCCTGCAACTTTACTGTAGTCATTGGGACGGCCCAGAGGGATGGTATGGGGAGGGAGGAGGGAGGAGGGTTCGGGATGGGGAACACATGTATACCTGTGGCGGATTCATTTTGATATTTGGCAAAACTAATACAATTATGTAAAGTTTAAAAATAAAATAAAATTGGAAGAAAAAAAAATAAAAATAAAAATAAAAAAAAGAAAGAAACATCAGTAGTATATTATATTGCATTATATTTTACCATTTTTCAAGATACTTTATTTATATATATATATGTGTGTGTGTGTGGATTTGAGAATGTGAATATGTATGGGGATTTGTATGTATCTGAAAAGCCTATCATTAATCATGTAGCTTTAATTATGTGTCATGGTTTTGATTCTTTTTTTTTTTTTGATTGGAGTAATTCTCTAGTATATTCTTCAGATGGGATGCTTGATTAATATTTAATCTCAATCTTTCCTTGTTATCCAAAATATCTTTTATAACCTTGTCAGATAAATTATATAGTAGATGCTTGAGCTTCAATCATTCTTCTTAGCAGTATAGCTATATCATTATATCATTTTTATTCTGTTGTTGCAAATGAAAAATTGGATGCTGATACCAATACTATTATTTTTATTGCAGCAAATTCTGCCTGGAACGTTTGGAAGACTTTTCTCTATGGTTTTGTAATTCAGGGCTTTTCCCAGAACTTCTGCAAATGTGTGTCTATTCTCATTAGGATGAATAAGTCCTTTCAATATGCAACTCAGCTTTTCCTTTGGTTAAGAGAAATTTTTTAATACATAATCTTTGTCTTTGCTTTTAATTCTCTTTTTGGATCTCCAATTATTCATACTAAGTGTTTTAGATCTAACTTCCAAGTCCCTTTTATTTTCCCTCCTAATTTCTGCTTCTTAATCTTTTTGCTTATGGCATGATACTCCATGTCACTTTTAAGGAAAATCAGTGATGATTCTCTTCTTTAGATCATCCAGTGACATTTTGAAAAGTCATATTAACTCCCAGAGTTTATGTTTGTATCTGTATGTGTGATTGTATTAAAATATCCTTGAGTGCCAAGTTTTATCCTAGTTTTCTGTCTTCTTCAATAGCTCTAAATTGATGTGGAAATTTTATTTGTTGTTTTTTCTTTTTGCCCCATTCCCACTCTTACTTTTAGATTCTCTTACTGGTGGCATCATCATTTACTTATATATTTATTGGGATGGCTTGTTGGAACTCCATGGCTGGAGATGTTGTACGATATACAAGTCCTGACACTCTGGACAGGGCCACTTCTCTGCCCCTGTAGTCAGCAGCAGACCTGCAGGCAGACTGTCTGACTTCTTATGAAGCATAGGAAGAGGTCTCTCACCCTTGCCTTCACCATGGTAGGAAGGATATGACCCAATGATCCAGCCCTTTATCAGCTTCAGAAGGAGCAGAGAGAATGGGGATCATCAGGTGGAGCAATTTTGACCTTCCCTATGGAAGTCTTGAGTTCTCTGAAAGGCAAGCTTTCCCCAGGATCCACAGGCTTCACACACCACCCAAGACTCTGCTATGTCCTCCTCCAGCTGCTGCTGCTGCTACGTCACTTCAGTCATGTCTGACTCTGTGTGACCCCATGGACAGCAGCCCACCAGGCTCCTCTGTCCATGGAATTCTCTAGGCAAGAGTACTGGAGTGGGTTGCCATTTCCTTCTCCAATGTCCTCCTCCAGTCCAGGGGGCAAATCCTCACCTCTGCTCTCTTATTCACACTTGCCTGCCCTCTTCTGCCTGCTGGGCTGGCCCTACAGATCCTGGGTTTAGGGGTACAAGTATGTTGAATTGAGAGTAGAAACAAGTCTTACAGTCCTATGTCTACACAAAGTCAGCATTCAAATTAATAGAACTGTGCTTAGAAACACAGTGTGAATCTGTGTTCCCTATTAGCTGACTCCTGAAATCCCATCCTTAAGGATCCTTCCTTTTGGCTCAAATATCTTCCCTTTAAAGTGCAAAGAAAAAAAAAGTGGAGGAAACCTTAGGGAAAACTTAATGCATATTAAAAATTTACATATTAGGATGAAAATGTTTGATCAACCCTTAGCTTGAGAACACAGGCATCAACAAGAAGTAAGGGTAAAACAGGTGCACCTTCAAGGTAGGGTAAGGAGGGGACAGGAAAGTGGTTTGAGTGTGAATGTGAAGCAAAGAAAAGTTTAGGAAAGAGTGTGATAAGGGCTGAGAATAAAGTTCATTTCCACTGTAATTTTGAGTAAACCCCCTTAAATCACTTTGAATGGAAACAGATTTAATCTATTTTTTCTCTTAAAAAATGTCTATGGTACAAAATCTTGAGAGCAGTATCAGATTTCCAACAATTCAGGACATAAACATTCTCAACTGTCTCAGGTGTTGCTAGTGTTGCCTTTAAAATATATTGCCAAGGCCATGCATTCTAACACAAGAGATGATTTCTGGTTTTGTGAGGAACAAGCATGTTGATGAAAGGTCCACAAGGAAGGGAAGGAGCAAAGAACTGAGGTGTGTGTGAAGAGCTTTCTGCTACCCACAATGAGCAGTGCTTCTGAAAGGCACTGGCAGTAAATAGTGGAATAGCAAAAAGAGTATTTCCAAGATTCCCTAAGGCTCTCATCTGCAAGCAAGTATCAGGAAAAATGAGTTGTCCATAGAATTCAATGAAGAGCATCAGAAAGTGTAAATACATAGTTAAGTGAATACTGACTGTTGAAACAACAGCAGTAATAATATCTTAAGTAAAAAATAATATCCATAAGTGAAGTACATGACAACAATGGCAAAAAGGGTGGAAGAGGAAGTAAAATGGGAATAAAAATAAGGTTTTTATGTAGTTTGGGAAGTGTACATTCAAAGTAGAATGTAATAAATCAAGTATGAGTAATCTTTTGAGTAACTGCTAAATTATGAAGCTGATACCGAAGATTAACAGGCCCAAACAGGAAGTAATTCAGCTTCACATTAATATGAGAATAAATAAACTGGTATATTCATGCAACAAAAGACTATCAAGCAAAAAAGCTAGTGAACCATGACTACATGCAACAAATGTTAAAAAAACATTTTGGCAAATGGAATTGGCTAAACTGAATATAAATATCAAGCTGCTATTTATTTTGGACTTGATGAAACAACAGTGAACATACTTTATTCTAAATAAATGACATGATTAGAAAATGATGCTAAGTAGAATTTTCAGTCTATCTTTTGAACAGTTCATCATTGGAGGGACCTGATTTTCAGAGTCAGCAACAAGTGACTTATTCTCCCTTCCCTGCACCCCACTTCCACCACACCAAACTATTGCTGGCACTTGCAGCCAATACCCAGGAAGAAATCAGGGGTGATTTGAAACTCCGAGCACTTTAACAAGCACTCCCAGAAGGTATTTCCTGGAATAATTGTTGTTTAGTCACTAAATCGTGTCTGACTCTTTGCAACACCATGGACTACAGCCCACCAGGCTCCTTTGTCCATGGATTTTCCTAGCAAGAATACTGGAGTGGGTTGTCATTTCCTGCTCCAGGGGATCTTCCCAGCGCAAGGATAGAACCCTCATCTCCTGTTTGGCAGGTGGATTCTTTAGCACTGAGCCTCCCTGGGAAGCCCAATTGGAAGAATAGTCTTTAGTAAACTAAGAAGACTCTTCCTGTAATAACATTTGAGTAGTCTTTCACATAACAAAGAAACATTGTCAGCATTCTACATGTTTGCTGCTTTCAGCTCATCAGTCCTTCTCTAAATCGTGAGTAGGTTCATGTAGCCTCTCCTTGATATACCCTTACTCCAATTCAGAGGTCCAAGTTCTTCCCTCTCTGTTTTCCATAAAATCCTATTCTTGAATAAACTCATTCATACAATAGAAGAAATGTCCAGTTATAACTCAGTGTTTCCAACTCTCCAGGGACATGTGCAGAAAATGCATTATTAGCAAAAGAAATAAATCTCTAATGGATTTTTTATTATTCAGATATAATTCACATCTCATAAATTTCACCCTTTTAAAGTGTACAGTTCAGTGGGTTTTTTACAGTTATAAAACTATTCCCAGTATGTAACTGCAGAATCTATAACCCCCAAAGAAATCCTGTACGTATTAGTGGTCACTCCTCACTCCTACCTGCCCCCAGTCCCTGGTAAATCTAAACTGCTTTCTGTTTCTATGGATTTAACTATTCTGGACATTTCATATAGAAGAAGTCATACAATATGTAATCTTTTGTGTTTATCTTCTTTCATTTAGCGTAATGTTTTCAAGGTTCATCCATATGGTCCCATGTATGAGTACTTCGTTACTTTTCATGGGCTAGCATTCCATTGTACACAACTTTTGTTTGTTCCTCAGTTGATAGACACTGGAGTTGTTTCCAATTTTTAATTCTTATGAATAACACTTCTCTGAAGACTCATGTACACTTTTTGTATGTGGATATATATTTTTCAATTTCTTTGGGTATTTACCTGTGAGTGGGATTTCTGGGTCACTTGGCAACTGTGTTTAAAGTTTTAGGAAACTGCCAAACTGTTTTTCCCCAGCAGCTGCACACTTTTACATTCTCATCAGCAATGCACAAGAGTTCCAATTTCTCCATATCCTCTATGACACTTGTTACTGTCTGTCTTTATGATCACAGCCATCTTATTGGGTGTGAAACAGTGTGTGCGTGCTTAGTCGATTCAGTTGTGTCTGTGTCTTTGTGACCCTATGGACTGTAGCCCACCAGGCTCCTCTGTCCCCGGGATTCTCCATGCAAGAATACTGGAGTGGGTTACCAGCCCTCCTCCAGGGGATCTTCCCAACCAAGGGACAGAACCCGTGTCTCCTGCATTGCAGGTGGATTCTTCACTGCTGAGCCACCACGGAAGGTCGTGAAATGATATCTTGTGGTTTTGGCTTGCATTTAGTTGATGACTAGTTATTCTAAACATTTTTTGCTCATCATTTGTGTGTCTTCTTTTAAAAACCATCTACCCAGAACCTTTGGTCATTTTTAAACTAGTTTACCTATTTTTTTATTGTTTAGTTATAGTTCTTTATATATTCTCTATAAAAGTCTCTTATCAGATACATGATTGGCAAATATTTTTCCTCATTTTGTGGGTTGTCTTTTTACTTTCTTGATAGTGTCCTTTGAATTACAGAAGTTTTAATTTTAATGAGGTCCAATTTATATATTTTTATTTGCTGCTTATGCTTTTGAGAAACTTTGATCTAACCCAAGGCTTTTGAAAAACCTTCTCTAAGAAATCATTGCCTAATCCAAGGTTACAAAGACTTACAGTTATGTTTCGCTCTAAGAATTTTATAATTTTAGCTACAAAGTTAGGTCTATCATCCATTTTGAGTTAATTTTTGTGTATGGGGTTAGGTACGGGTCCTACCTCACTTTTTAAACTTGGGGATATCCAGCTGGGCCAGCACCATTTGTCGAAGAGACTATTTTTTTTTTCCCTCTACTGAATGGCCTTGGCACCAATGTTAAAAGTCAGTGGACCATAAATACATAGCTTTACTTCTTGACTGTTGATCTAGTCCACTAATCATTATGTATCTCTTAGCTCAGCTGGTAAAGAATCCGCCTGCAATGCGGGAGACCTGGATTCGATCCCTGGGTTGGGAAGATCCCCTGGAGAAGGGAAAGGCTACCCACTCCAATATTCTGGCCTGGAGAATTCCATGGGCTGTATAGTCTATGTGGTCGCAAAGAGTCGGACACGATTGAGTGACTTTCACTTTCACTCAAGCCAATACCACATAGTTTTGATTGCTGTGGCCTTGTACTAAGTTTTGAAGTCATGAAGGATGAGACCTCCATCTTCATCCTTCCTCTCAAGATTGTTTTGGCTACTTGGAACTCTTTCATTTCTATGTGAATTCTGGAATCAACTTTTCAATTTCTGTAGAAAAGGCCATTTGGATTTGGATAGGAGTCTGTAGGTAAACTTGGGGAGCACTGCCGTCTTCAGTTCAGTTCAGTTCAGTCGCTCAGTTGTGTCTGACTCTTTGCAACCCCATGAATTGCAGCACACCAGGCCTCCCTCTCCATCACCAACTCCTGGAGTTCACCCAAACTCATGTCCATTGAGTCGGTGATGCCATCCAGCCATCTCATCCTCTGTCATCCCCTTCTCCTCCTGTCCCCAATCCCTCCCACCATCAGGGTCTTTTCCAATGAGTCAACTCTTCGCATCAGGTGGCCAAAGTATTGGAGTTTCAGCTTTATCATCAGTCCTTCCAATGAACACCCACCCAAGACTGATCTCCTTTAGGACAGACTGGTTGGATCTCCCTGCAGTCCAAAGGACTCTCAAGAGTCTTCTCCAACACCACAGTTCAAAAGCATCAATTCTTCAATACTCAGCTTTCTTCACAGTCCAACTTTCGCATCCATACATGACCACTGGAAAAACCATAGCCTTGACTAGATGGACCTTTGTTGGCAAAGTAATGTCTCTGCTTTTGAATATGCTATCTAGGTTGGTCATAACTTTCCTTCCAAGGAGTAAGCGTCTTTTAATTTCATGGCTGCAATCATCATCTACAGTGATTTTGGAGCCTCCAAAAATAAAGTCTGCCACTGTTTCCACTGTTTCCCCATCTATTTGCCATGAAGTGATGGGACCAGATGCCATGATCTTCGTTTTCTCAATGTTGAGCTTTAAGCCAACTTTTTCACTCTCCTCTTTCACTTTCATTATGAGGCTTTAGTTCCTCTTCACTCTCTGCCATAAGGGTGGTGTCATCTGCATATCTGAGGTTATTGATATTTCTCCTGGCAATCTTGATTCCACCTTGTGCTTCTTCCAGCCCAGCATTTCTCATGATGTACTCTGCATATAAGTTAAATAAGCAGGGTGACAATATACAGCCTTGATGTACTCCTTTTCCTATTTGGAACCAGTCTGTTGTTCCATGTCCAGTTCTAACTGTTGCTTCCTGACCTGCATACAGGTTTCTCAAGAGGCAGGTCTATCTTTGTTCATGACTGCCATCTTAGCAACACGGAATCTTTTAATGCATGAACGCAGATATATTTCTATTTATGTAACTCTTGCATAATTCCTTCCAACAATATTTTATGGGTTTCATTGTACATGTCTTGTACTTCTTTTGTTAAAGTTACTTCAAAGTATTTGCTTCTTTTTAATGCTATTGTAAATAGAATTTATATTTCATTCATTTTATCCTTGTATTAGTCATTGCTACTATATAGAAATACAATAAATTCTTGTGTGTTGATCTTGTATCTTTGCCAAAACTATTTATTAGTTCTAATAGCTTTTTCCATGGAGATCATGTCCTTTACAAATACAGATAATTTTACTTCCTTTTTTATCTGGATATTTTTTGCTCTTTTCCTTGCCTAGTAGCCCTCATTCAAATCTGCACGACAGTTTTGAACAAAAATTCTAAGAGTGGACATCCTTATCTCATTACTGATCTTAGGGAAAGACTTCCATTATTTCACCATAGCTGTGTGGGTTTGCAGATGCCTTTTTTACACATGAGGAAGTTCCTTTCATTCCCAGTTTGTTCAGTGTTTTTACTATGAAAGCATACTGGATTTTTTTCAAATGCTTTTTCTGTGTCTATTGAGGTGATCATGTGTTTTTTGTCCTTAGCTCTATTAATATAGTGAATTACATTGATTTTTATCTGTTGTGCCAACCTTAAATTCCTGGAAGAAATCTTACTTGGTCATGGCATATAATAATTTTTATATATTATTACATTAGACTTGCTAATACTTTGCTGAGCATTTTTGCATTTACATTCATATTCCTGAAATTTTATAAACTCTTTGTGTCTTTCTACATAAATTTCTTCTAAATGAGATAAATTCTTAGGGAGAGTATAGGAAAGACTAATACATGTCACATAAGTCAAGGGAATTTTAATATCTAAACTCTAGTTTCTCCATGCAGATCTCAGTAGGTAATTTCCATGAATTATTTATTACCCAATTATCATATATGGAGTTCCATTTCCACATACAGTCCTTCAGTGGATTTCTTTTCCCACTCAGATAATTGGCCTACTAAAGTTCATTCACATGACTATATTGATTTGAACTGTATTCTCCCCTAGGAAAAGACAGGAAGATATATCTTTAGTTTGTTTTGTTTTGATATTTGAGGTTTGCTATTTTGGCTGTTTTGTTTTTTTTTTTAATGCTCACAACCCAAAATGAATAGAATATCAATTATACAAAATCTTCAGAGAAATAAAAAGTAGCAAAAATGCTAGGGTACCTTACTTGGTATTTTAAAGTTCTCATACTTTGGGATTATAAGTCCTATCAGTGTCAAAACTACACAAAACACTAGAAATTCAAAGATGTACACTTAAAGTAGGATTATACTGAAATTATTTTATAGTAACTGGGAAAACTTAACCTGATTGGTCATTACTAATACAATCATTGAAGAATGGAAAGAACGTAGGGGCTGTTAATCAGAAGTCACTTTCAAAGCATTTTTCAAAACTCACTAGGGAAAACAATAATAATAACTAACTAGATTAGTTAATCATTAAACACTATCTTATTGTTTATATTTTGTATTATATCACAAGTGCTTTGAGGGCAGGTACAGTATGTGTTTTGCTATGAGGCATTCAAAATGTCCAGTGAAATACAAGCACATACTAGGAACCACCAAACATTTCAGAATGGATAAATCCACGAGCCAAAATAGCTAACAAGAAATACTGAGGTCACACTCTATGTAGGGCTTTCTATGTTGCTTCTTTTACTTAATGTCAATGTTGTACATGGAAATAAATATAGTTTTCTATTGTCTTTAATAGCTATATACTTTTGCGTTAAACAGAATCTTAATGATTTTGAGAATTATGTATGTTAAGGACATTTTATTATCTTGTGTTACAGAATTTTAATTATTCTTTTGTATTACAAAATTTTGACCACTTTATTGTTTTTGGTCCCTTAACCTTATTTATATTTTTCTTTATAGATGTTATTAAATCTCATGCTGTAATTTTAAACTTTTTAATTTAATAATTCCTGATTTTTTAAAACATGTTTGGAATGACTTTTCTCCTCTACAAGATTGTAAAAATACCTCCACAAAAAAAAATAAGTACTAGATATCTCATCATAGTGTGGGACAACTTTCCGGAGAAATTAATAGTTCCTTATTAACCAATCTGTTGGTCTATTTTACTATGTTAGCGAAGTGAAGTTCTACCTTCTTGCCAAATCCGAACACAAAACTGTAGTCTTATTCTCAGTAACTGATTTTGAGAGTGGTAGAAGAACAGAAGCCAACCGAAGATAAAGTTATCCAAAACATGAAAAGTTTTATTAGCCTTTGATCAAGATACATACCTCTAGGTACAGATGAAATGAATATTTATAATTTTATTAGATTCAATTGCTTCAGGCTATAAACTTCATTGCTGAGTTTCAACTTTAATTTTTATGGCCTGAGAGAGATGCATTTGAATATATCATCCTTGAATAAAAACATTAACACCTTCAATTCCATGCTACTGTTCTCTATATATTAAATCACAGGAAAATAAAAATTCATATAACAAAACCTGTTCTACTTTTTAATTAAAACGAACCTTTTCATATAATACAGTTTAGTAATTAAGTTGGTTTCCATAATCTATTGCCTATTTCTTTATAGATCAGACATTTGAACCTAATTTGCCTTTAAAATACTCCTTTGTCAATTTCATACCTACTGATGGCAACTTTCTACTTGGGGACATGGGCATCTCTGAACATGCCTCATTTCTCCTGTTGGATGCTGTAGTCACTGAGGGCATGGAATTGTGTGTGATGTGTTTGTTTTGACCATATCTGTTCTTTGGGCTGGGAAAAGAGTACACACAGACTTCTCTACAGCGGCGGAGGGATCAGATCTAGGTGCAGACAGGACAATTATTCCACCCACAGCTTGTACCCACTTGACAGAAATGCAGCTATGAGGCTTGCACATCTTTTGAAAGTAAAAGTGTTAGTTGCTCAGTTGTGTCTGACTCTGTGACTCCAAGACTATAGCCAGGCTCCTCTGTCCATGGAATTCTCCAGGCAAGAATACTGGAGTGGGTAGGCATTCCTTTCTGCAGGGGATTTTCCCGACCCAGGGATCCAACTGAGGTTTCCCACGATGCAGGCAGAGTCTTTACCAGCTGAGCTGCCAGTGAAGCCCCTTGCAAACATTTTAGGTGATCGATTACTTACTTTTCTCAAACCAAGGATCAATAGGGCCAGAGAGTAGAGCTCAAAATCAGATAAAAAGGGAGCAAATTGTTCTCCATTTGAATATTAAAAATAATTATGTTAGGCTGACAACCAAAGAGAGGGTTTTATCTCCCTGTTCTCTAAAACTCAAGGTGGTCTTTGAGCTTTTAGGAATTTCATAATCTCTATTTAAACATATATTATCATTCTCATGGGCAAAAGTTGAGAGAGCAGTTATTCTTTTGAATTGTTTTTCCCATTCTTTTTTTTTGGGGGGGGTCGTTTTTGTTTGCTTTCCCATTCTTTTAAAATTATGTCACTATTTAAACAGAATAAAAAATCTACTAATATCATGAAAACAAAGATGTCAGAAGTGCCTGGTAAACATCCAAATGACACATTAGAGAGTGGAATACTCACCTCTACAATAGGCTATGATAGGTATAAACATCTCCCAGCATTCAATGGGAAACAAATATTTTCATTTTCATTTCTGTGTTAATTACAGCACCACTATCCCACATGTGGGGAGTGTGAAGAATAATGAACCACAGGAAAAGATATCCAGCACAAGCTGCCTGTCTATCAAATACATTATCAAGGCCAGACAGATTCTATAGCCACCTTTAAGGGATGACTACAGTGCAGGACCATCACCACTTCAGCATAAAGTTGTTATTCACCATACCAAGCTAAAACTATATTCTTACCCTTCTTCATTGGCTTAATCAGCCATTTTAACAGCTGGGCTTTTTAACAGTTAGGCTGTAGTATCTAAAACTTACACTTTTGTTATTACCATTTACAAGAGCACCCTTGGAAAGCACTAGGATTCATAACATTTCCTCTGTCTGAAAAATTAGAAGTCATCGTTTTATTGTCCATCTGTTTGAAAGATGTGATAGTTTTAATAGTTACTATGCTTCTCGACATATTTGGAACATCCATTCATGTGCCTTCTCTAACATTCTCAAGTTTGTGATGTACTATACATACATGTAGCGTAGAAGAAATGACCAAAAGAATCAATGCATAAATGACTGAACACCTAGTAAGTTTCCATCGATTATTTAGGACAAAACAAAATTATATGAATAACAAGTAGTAGAGAAGGAATAATAAATGTGCCATGGAGAATTTCCCCTAGATAACATTTAAATATCAATAAATAATATAGTTTATAAATAATCAAAAAGAAAAGAAATACCTTTCAATATTTGTTTTTATTTCAATGTAATTCTCAGTGAAAGGGGGGAAAAAAGGCATCAGGGTTTTGACATTTAAATAGTAAAGTATGCTTTTACTTTGGCAGTTTTATGGAGAATAACTAGCAGCCATAAAGGACAAGACGTCTATGGGATATTTAGGGTGTGATTTTCCAAGAGGAGCTGAGAGTAATGAAAACATTTCACCTCAGCCCACAGGCAAGGCAGGGCCCAGGCCACAGTTCTAATCTTATTTGTTTGCTAAGAGTAGCTTTTTCTTAAGGCTAAGTCTAGATTTATCATTAAAATGATTTCTGCATTTGACCCCTGATTACTAAAGAGTTTGTGAACTTGCTATCTGCTTTGATTTTGTCTTTCCTGAATTGTTAGAAAAATGCAAAGTTTCATTATGCTTGATTGCTAAGTGGGAGGGTAAGTGTGGAGGCAGTTTTCAAGGAACGCTCCTGTTTAACTCACAAGCAGCACTTAGTCGTGATTATATGTGCACTCAGACAAGAGTGCAAGCTTCTACCTTGATTGTCACTCACTGGGAAATCATGAATATGTCAAGGAGCTTCTTTCAGCATGATGAATGCTTCCCATATTTGCAACTTAACACTTCTGATCTCAATCATAGGGTGGTAGGGGGAGAGGGGCCCTTTCTTCCACTTACCTAAAACTGTCCCCAACATAAGGGACTTGACAGCATTGAATTCTGTCCCTGAAGACAGGATGACTTGTCTCCTTGCATTCTGGTTAACCTATTAAATGTTCCACAAGATGTAAACATCAAAATGGCAAGCAATTTTGATAAAAGGATGGGAATCAAAGGAAAATCAAGAAAAATGATAAAAATAATCCATATGTTCAAGCTATCATAAAGGTTAAAAGAGAAAAGTATTTTATAAACAACTTCTATAGCACCTCAAATTCCACTCCACTCCATCCTTTTCCCCTACATTTGTCTTCATGATTTAAGTATCATAATTGGTACAGTGCTCAAAAGAGATGCAAGAGCTACTTTGAACCTCAAAGTTTTTACTTATTTAGAGGAAATTTATAACATGAGCAGAAAAAAAATGTATTATTCATACAGATTCAATATAAAAGATTACTCTTCAAAACCCAGCGACAATGCATAATTTAAAGACTCCACTGTTTTTCAAAATGTAGTTCCACTTTAAGCAATATCTTGCTTTTTATTGTGTGTTTAAATTTCAGTAGCATTTGTTCTTTTGTAATCCAATGGGAATAGGTTCCCATTGGAATATCTCCAGTAGTCCCTATGAAAAACTAGGCAATATTTCCCAATCAAATGAAGTGAAACCAGTGAGGAAAGTGTGGTGTTTTAAAAGGTCAAATATTAATAAAACCTTTTGACAGTCTCTTGATAAACTAACATTGCTAAATGAAATAAAACACCTTGACTACATTTCCTATCCTAGACTTATGGAAGGACAGTGCCGAATGTGTATTTCTTTTATTAGGATTTATCAAATTTTGGCTTTAAGTTATACGTTCTGAGCATCATGATTTTGATTACTGTTGCTGTTGTTGAATTTACGACCTTACCTCTACAAACATCACTGCTGCTTCTCTGTTAATCCTCACATGGTGAAGCTGCCCATCAGCCAAGTTTTTAAAACCAAAGTTAAAAACATCAGGTTCTCGGTGTCTGTCTAGTTTATACCTGATCTGCAAACTTCCTAAAGAAGAGAAAAATGACATTTTAACTAAAATAGAATTTTATAAAAACTGGCAATGCAGGTCCTAACACACATTAAAAAAAATTAATACAGTTTGAATCTATGGAGCCTTTACTTGAGTGCATACAGTCACTTTTCCCAGACTAGCAATTATTTATGTGCTGTTCTGGGGCCAAATTCAGAATCCAATTACACAGTCTTAAAAGTCAAGACCAAACAGTCTTTTTCCAAGTTCTTCCATTTTCCTGAACCAGAGGAAAAAGTCCAAGTTAAGCATATGAAAACACCAAGTGAGGCTTGAAGTTAATTATTCATGTGGTATTCGTATTATTAAATGGTAAAACCTCAAGCAATTTTGTATTAACTTTCAGTTTCTACAAGCATAACTTCTTTTAATGTGACTTACTTTAATGCATTTTAATGTATCACTGACATTTACATTATTTTTTTGCACAACCAGAAATATTTTCTAACGTTTCTACCATAATCAAGAAATAGCAAAAAGAGAAAAGTGAGTGATTTGCTACAATATTCAAATTGCCCAATCGACACACTGCTCTTCTTCACAGATGCACTCTCCACCCGTCCCTACGGTATCACCTATAATAGATTCTATTAGTCAGTGATTGTAGAAATCTTTTCCAGAAGTTTCTCCCTTTATTCTCCATGAGAAAGGGTTAAAGCTTAGTTTTGTTCTCTAATGGGAGAGTGTTAGTTCTGCACGTTTCCTGGTGACCATGGGTTAGGGAACACTCATTCTACTTTTCTTTACACGTGGATAGGGCATGGGGGCTTCCCAGGTGGTACAAGTGGTAAAGAACCCGCCTGCCAGCGCAGGAGAAATGACAGACTCTCGTTTGATCCCTGGGTTGGGAAAATCCTCTGGAGGAGGGCATGGCAACCCACCCCAGTATTCTTGCATGGAGAATCCCAGGGACAGAGAAGCCTGGAGGGCTGGAATCCACAGGGTCACAGAGTCGGACATGACTGAAGTAACTTAGCACGCACGCAGGCAACAGGGCATGACTGACTTCCCAACCACTGATGGGTAAAGAACAATCACATTTATCTGATGCTCAAGGAAATTGGGTTTGATATGATTTAATACACTTCATGATTTCATTTCCAAGGAGGAGGAAATATTTTCTATATATAAAATGAGAAACCGTCTTTCAAAATGAACAGTGTTGTTGCTGTTCAGTCTCTCAATCGTGTCTGACACTGTGACACCACAGACTGCAGCATGCCAGGCTTCCCTATCCATCACCATCTCTCAGAGTTTGCTCAAACTCAGGTCCAGTGAATAGGTGATGCCATCCAACCATCTCATACTCTGTCATCCCCTTCTCCGCCTGCTTTCAATTTTTCCCAGCATCAGTGTCTTTTCCAATGAGTCAGCTCTTTGCATCAGGTGGCCAAAGTATTGGAGCTTCAGTTTCAGCATCAGTCTTTCCAATGAATAGTCAGGGTTGATTTTCTTTAGGACTGACTGGTTTGATCTCTTTTCTCTCCAAGGGACCCTCAAGAGTTTTCTCCAGCACCATAGTATGAAAACATCAATTCTTTGGCTGTCAGCCTTCTTTATTATACAATTCTCACATATGTTATTGTTGTTCAGTCACTCAGTCACTCTTTGTGACCCCCATGGACAGCAGCACACCAGGCTTCCCTGTCTTTCACTATATCTGGAGTTTGCTTAAACTCATGTCCATTGAGTTGGTGATGCCATCTAATCATCTCATCCTCTGTCATCCCCTTCTCCTCTTGCCCTCAATCTTTCCCAGCACCCGGGTCATTTCCAGTGAGTCAGCTCTTCACATCAGGTGGCCAAAGTATTGGAACGTCAGCTTCAGAATCAGTCCTTCCAATGAATATTCAGGGTTGATTTCTTTTAGGATTGACTGGTTTGATCTCCTTGCTGCCAAAAGGATTCTGAAGTCTTCTTGAACACCACAGTTCAAAAACATCAATTCTTTGGCACTCAGCCTTCTTCATGGTCCAACTCTCACATCCATACATGACTACTGAAAAACCATAGCTTTGATAATACTGACCTTTGTCAACAAAGTAATGTCTCTGCTTTTTAATATGCTGTCTAGGTTTGTCATAGCTTTTCTTCCAAGGAGCAAGCGTCTTTTAATTTCATGGCTGTAGTCACCATCTGCAGTGATTTTGGAGCCCAGGAAAATAAAGTCTGTCACTGTTTCCACTGTTTCCCCATTTATTTGCCATGACATGATGGGACTGGATGCCATGATCTTCCTTTTTTGATTGTTGAGTTTTAAGTCAGCTTTTTCACTCTCCTCTTTAACTTTCATCAAGAAGCCCTTTAGTTCCTCTTCACTTTCTGCCATAAGGATGCTCATCTGCATATCTGAGGTTATTGATATTTCTTCCAGCAATCTTGATTCCAGTTTGTGCTTCATCCAGCCCAGCATTTCACATGATGTACTTTGCATATAAGTGAAACATGACAATATACAGCCTTGATATACTCCTTTGCCCAATTTTGAACCAGTCCATTGTTCCATGTGCAGTTCTAACTGTTGCTTCTTGAATTGCATACAGATTTCTCAGGAGGCAGGTAAAGTGGTCTGGCATTCCCATCTGTTTAAGAATTTTCCACAGTTTGTTGTGATCCACACAGACAAAGGCTTTAGTGTAGTCAATGAAGCAAAAGTAGATGTTTTTCTGGAACTTTCTTGCTTTGTCATGTTCCAATGGATGTTGGCAATTTGACCTCTGGTTGCTCTGCCTTTTCTAAATCCAGCTTGAACATCTGGAAGTTCATGGTTCAGGTGCTGCTAAAACCTCACTTGAAGAATTTTGAGCATGACTTTGCTAGAACATGAAAGAAGTGCAATTGTGTGGTAGTCTGAACATTCTTTGGCATTGCCTTTGTTTGGGATTGGAATGAAAACTGACCTTTTCCAGTCCTGTGGCCACTGCTGAGTTTTCCAAATTTTCTGGCATACTGAGTGCAGCATTTTAATAGCATCATCTTTTAGGACTTGAAATAACTCAGCTGGAATTTCATCACCTCCACTAACTTTGTTCATAGTGATGCTTTCTAAAGCCCACTTGACTTCACATTCTGGCTCTAGGTGAGTGGGATTTCTGGCTCTAGGTGAGTGATCACATCATTGTTTTCTGGGTCATTAAGATCTTTTTTGTATAGTTCTTCTGTGTATCCTTGCCAACTCTTCTTAATCTCTTCTGCTTCTGATAGGTCCCTACCATTTCTGTCTTTTATTGTGCCCATCTTTGCATGAAATATTCCCTTAGTATCTATAATTTTCTTGAAAAAGTCTATAGTCTTTCCCATTCTATTGTTTTCCTCTATTTTTTTTTGCATTGTTCACTTAGAATAGATTTCTTCTCTCTCCTTGCTATTCTTTGGAACTCTGCATTCAGATGAGTATATCTTTCCTTTTCTCCTTTGCCTTTCATTTCTCTTCTTTTCTCACCTATTTGTAAGGCTTCCTCAGACAACCATTTTGCCTTTTTGCATTTCTTTTTTTTTTTGAAGATGGTTTTGATCACCACCTCCTGTACAATGTTATGAACCTTCATCCATAGTTCTTCAGGCACTCTGTCTATCAGATCTAATCCCTTGAATCTATTTTTCACTTCCACTGTATACTCATAAGGGATTTGATTTAGGTCATGCCTTAATGACCTAATGGTTTTCCCTACGTTTTTCAATTTAAATCTGAATTTGGCAATAAGGAGTTCATGATCTGAGCCACAGTCAGGTCCTGGTCTTGTTTTTTCTGACTGTATAGAGCTTCTCCATCTTTGGCTGCAAAGAATATAGTCAATCTGATTTTGGTATTGACCATCTGGTGATGTCCATGTGTAGAGTCATCTCTTGTGTTGCTGCATATCCTTACAGTGAAACTAATTATTTAATTTCAGAAGGCAAGACTCCCTCACCCCACTGCCATCTATACAGTATGTTCTCATTAGTTCTATCTTATACATAGTATCAACCATGTATATAAGTCAATTTCAACCTCCCAGTTTTTCCCACCCCCACCCTTTCCCTCTTGGTAACCATGCAATTGTTCTCTGCATTTATGTCTCTATTTGCAAATAGTATTATCTGTATGCTTTTCTAGATTTCACATATATGCATTAATGTACAGAATTTGTTTTTCTCTTTCTGACTTACTTCACTCTGTATGACACTCTCTAGGTCCATCCACATCTCTACAAATGACCCAATTTTGTTGCTTTTTATGGTTGAGTAATTTTTTTTGCATATCTGCTTTGCATCTTCTTTATCCATTCTTCTGTTGATGGACCATAATTCAAAAAGATATGTGTATCCCAATGTTCACAGCAGCACTATCTACAATAGCCAGGACATGGACACCACCCAAGTCAGTCTTCTTGTTCTTAAAGTAAAGACACTCACCGTTTGGGGCAAGGATAACTGAAAGGTATTCCTCATAGAATGAGCTCACATAGAGCAGTAAGCTGGGTGTCCCTGTGGTCCGGAAGCTCAGTGTGGCCATTTCTCCTGTCAATGTCAAATCCTCATGAAATAAAGCTGCGAAGGAGCTGGAGTTCTTGCTAAAGGTATCATTGTAATGGTCCTGAAAATTGTAGATCACCGAGGAGCCAGCTCCAAAATAGGCAGAAATGTCTGGAATGGCAAGCAATTTTGATTGTATTAGCAATATATAAGTGCACGTGTCTTATTATGTATATTTCTATATATGCAAAGAATATTTCTAATCCTCAAATATCTCAAAAGGGAAAAATAATAATGTCATGCTCTGCTGGGTATTTTTTAGTTTAGTATTATTTGTTTTTATTTTGGCTGTGACACATGGCTTGCAGTATCTCAGTTCCCTGATCAGAGATTGGACCCGGGCCATAGCAGTGAAACCGCCAAATCCTAACCACTAGGCCACCAGGGACCTCCTCCTTTGCTGTTTTTTAATAAAAAAAAAATTAAGATGAAAAATAATAAAGCTTAAATAAAGAGATAATCCCTCCATATCCCATAACCCAGAATTGAGTAATAGTATTTTATTATTGCCTCAAAAATGCAAAATTAAATGTCCAGTGTAAATGCACGTTAAAGTTTACTGCTTTCCTCAAGGAGACCTCACTGATGCCCCTATGATCTACTAGAAGTAGTCATAGCCTTGTTAAGAATACAAGCTTAACTCCTCCCAAGGGAAATGGAGGCATTTGGGATAGAAACAATTCTATTTCAGCTAATCACAGAGAACTGCCTTATCTTTTCATTACAGAGTCAAATACCAGAGGCATCTTCATGGACTTCTCATGCTCCAGCCTTTCCCTGTTCCTTGGGCACACTCACCGTTCTCGCAGAATGGCCCGTCATATGCAGAGACGGTGCAGTCACACGTGATCCCTCTGCGCTTTTCTCTGCACCTCCCTCCATTGTGACACAGATGGCCATATGTGCTACAGTGTCCTGGACACCCTGGCTCCACTCCTGGGGTCATCATGGCTCTTTCTTCCAGATTCAGGGCCAGCCCGTTCAATCGCAGAGACCGAATGCACCCCAGGAAGCCTCTCTGTCGGCTTGCGGTTCCACCTACAAGGGAAACACTGCAAATGCAAACGCGTTCCTCTGTGTCTTATTCAAGATTTCATCTTCATGCTGAACTGAGGCCATATCTCTGGTCGCTGCTCAGTCATCATGTCCGACTCTGTGACCCCGTGGACTGTAGCCCACCAGGCTCCTCTATCCATGTCCATGGGATTCTCCAGGCAAGAACACTGGCATGGGTTGCTATGCTCTCCTTCAGGGGATCTTCCTGACCCAGGGATCAAACTTGGATCTCCTGCATCCCGTGAATTGCAGGTAGATTCTTTACCTCTGAGCCACCAGGGAAGCCCCATATAGATAATGACAAAAAAGTCATTGCTCAAAGTTTTATGAACAAATACAATTCTGAAAACATAGTCTGTGATCAAATGTTAAGAATCATCAAATGGCACTGAGTTAAAAGCATTAATGAAAATATTTTTTAAGGTGAACTTGGTAATATTTATTCTAAATAATTTAGAAGGACTTACATTTTTACATTTGTTCCTCTCTTAAAGGACAAAATGAAGACCAATGATCCTTTTAAAGTTTAAATTTATAAACAATGACATGTATAATAAAGGTTATATAGTTAAAAATCTTTGCAATGTAATATGTATTACAAATGTGTGGTACATAAATTTGTACATGTATTTTATATGTATTAAAATTTTTGTAAAATAAAATAAAATTTTTGTATAATAGATGTATTACAAATTTATGTATTCAATTGATCAAAAAGTTCATTTAAGATTTATTGTAACATCTTATAGAAAAAGTCAAATGAACTTTTTGGCCAACCCTATATATTGTGTGTGTGTTATATAATGCTAATTCTTACTTAGATGAGCTCTGAATAATAAAGCTGTGAAAAAGAACTGAGAAGAGACCAAAGAAAGAGAAGGCAGAAGAGGTAAAACCAAATCTAGGACCTCAGGCCTTTCACACTCCATCCTGGAAGCTCTGAGGTTAGGTGGTATAACATCAAGCAAATAATATATATCTCCTTATTTTTATATCATTTATCATGTGAACATAATAAATATGGGAGCACAGGAGTCATCTGAAGTGCCTGCTAAAAACAGATTTTGGATTTATTCCCAAAGATCCTGATTCACTGAATTTTCAACCAACACCTCAGGATTTAGAAACATTGCCATAATGAAAACACTAGCTCTAGGTAGGTTTCCATTCAAACTTTGTTCCTAGAAGTTCTGTTAATTAATCCTCAGAACTTAAATCAGAAAATAGAACTGTTTAGTTTGATTCACAATTTGATAACTTTCAGGGACGCCTCCTCGACTCAGTGAGAACTAACTGTGCTTGAAGCTGAGTTTAATGGTGCTATGGGCTACACCACACATTCACACACACACACACACACACACACACACACACAAATTCATTCAATAACATCCGTTCCTGAACATTGTAGTAGGTAAATTCTGGCAAAGCAGACTCTGTGCTAATTTGTGATTTACATCAATTTTTAATTGGACTGTGTCCTTATTTACTTTAAAATACGTGAGATCAGACCAAGTGAGAGCTACTTCGTTAATCTGCTTAGTTTCCAAATTAGAATAGAGTTGTCTAAAAAGCAATGTAGCAAAACTTATTCCTCCCTTTGGGAAAAACAAACAATAATAAAGACTAAGCAAGTAAATTAGAGGGAAGACTTCCACTACCCAGAGTGTTTATCTTTAAAGAAGGGACAGCAGAATAATGAGTCCACTCTGGTTCTAAACATGAAGCTTGCAATGAGAGCAGCAGAGAGGGAATAGGGTGGAGAGGAACCAGGCGCTGGGCTGGATTAAATACTGCTGTGCAGAGTCACATGAGGCTGCTTCTGTCGGACTGGCCTCTTACCATCTGATTTTGGGGGGACATTGGAGGATTTTGTCCCAATTACAAGTCTGATTCTCTAACTTCACTAAAAAGTGAAATGAGAGAAATGGATAGAAAAATGCTAATTTTTTAAATAAACAGAGTTAACTGAAACAAACATAAATCATCTATGATATTGAGTGCAAGCCTGGGAATCAGTCCAACAGGGGGTTTGGATTTCCCTTCCAGTTGGGTTTCTGTGATCAAGTCCCTTGATCTCTCTGACCCTCCATGATCTCATCTGTAAATTGGGTATAATAATCTGTGGCCCAGTGGTAAAGAATCCACTTGTCATTGCAGAAAATGCAAGAGATGTGAGTTCAGTTTCTGGGTCAGAAAGATCCCTTGGAGTAGAAAATGGCAACCCACTCCAGTATTCTTGCCTGGAGAATCCCATGGACAGAGGAGCCTGGTGGGTTACAGTCCATGGGGTTGTAAAGAATCGGACATGACTGAGCCATTGAGTCACATAATCTATGGCAGAGATACTCATATTAAATGAGTTCTTGGTACACAGTGTCTGTGTGGCTGAACCTTACTGGCTCTTTTTTCTTTATTGGCTCCATCTTAGCCCTGCAACCCCATCCCGCCCCCCTCTTTTTGGATGACTGATCTTTAGCCTACTCACAAGGAAAGCATCCCAGCCAGATATTTCCCTACCGACCTTTACCCTTGCCTTCACCTTATATGAAAACTGGAAGTGTCTTTTGCTGATGCAGGTGATCATGAGATCTCCATGGGGGCAGAAAAATCCTAGGACTGGGCCATGCATCCTCTCACTGGTAGTCAGATTCTATTTTTAGCTTTGCCCCTTCAGATTCCCCCAGGATCCCTTTCCATGGCACAAGATGCCACTGTGAATGCCTCTGGCTCATCATCCCCTGGATGTAATTTACCCAGAGCTAACATCAGAACTGTACTTTACGGAGTTGCCTGCATTGAGTTGCAGTCTCAAAGTTCCTTTTCAGTTCATAACACTTTTTCTTTTTAATTTACCTTTTAATTGGAGGATAATTTCTTTATAACGTTGTGTTGATTTCTGCTGCACAACAGTGTGAATCAGTCATAATTATATATATATACATATATCTTCCCTGGTGGCTCAGACAGTAGAGTGTCTGCCTACAATGAGGGAGACCTGGGTTCAATCCCTGGGTCAGGAAGATCTCCTGGAGAAGGAAATGCAACCCACTCCAGTATTCTTGCCTGGAAAAATCCCATGGATAGAGGAACCTGGTTAGGCTACAGTCAATGGGGTCACAAAGAGTTGGACACGACTGAGTGACTTCACTCACTCACTTCACTCATATATGTGTGTGTGTATATTTCCCCTCGCTCTTAAGACTCCCTCCCACCCCTCATCCCACCTCTCTAGGTAATCACAGAATCACAGAGCACCAGGCTGGGCTCAAACAAGTATCATATATTAATGCATATGTATTGAATCTAGAAAAATAATGTTGATGAACCTATCTGAGGGAAAGAATGGAGACGCGACGTAGAGAACGAACTTATGGACACAGTGGGAGGAGAGAGTTATAGAGGATTTTATTCAGTATCTCCTTCTCCCACCAGTGCCTATAGTAGTTGTGGCAGCTGTTATCATCACTACTCTTGTAGCTGCGATCTCCTCTTGGTGTGTCTTTGCACTCAGAGCACAGTACAGTTAGAAGCCGCCAGCAGCACTCACCCACGAAAAGCTGGCTGTTGAGCTGCAAGCGGGCATGCCCATCAGCTGGGGCAGGTTGGGTCTTGCGAGGGTGCTGACCCACTTGGAGGGACGCTTCTTTAACGTTCCGGTCTGCCTTCACGTGGTGCCACCGATTGTCATTAAAGGCAGTGGGAGACTGCACCGTGATCTCACAGGGCCCATTCCCCACATCAAAGGAAAAGGTTACTTCTGTTGGGGCTGGAAATAAAAATATGAGAGATGCCCGAGTTCATTCACAGGAGGGAAAATTCAGTCTTGAGTAGATCTGAAAAAACCACCATGACGTGCTCCTTATGAAAGAAGACATACAAGGGATGCAGACAGATGTCAGTCTGAGTTGGTTGGGGAGGGGTTGGGGTGGAGAATAAACCTGTATCCTGAAAAAAGGAAGGTGAAGCTGATTTTAATGTATTTCTCCCCAGAGTTTACTGTTCATCCTGCTAAGCCCTAAGCAATAGAGATATTTACCTACAGAAGCAAAACTAATATTTTATCTGACTTTATACATAGAAGTGATTTTATTTAAAAGCGATTTAAACCTTTATGAAGTTTTAAAAGCACTAGGTAAATTTTGGATAGCAAGACATTAAGTTTTGTCTACATATATATAAACAATGTGTTTAGTCAATTAAATCATATAATGTTGTGATTTAATAAGAAGTTATTTGACCAGTTTGGTTTAATACCCTTTTTGCACATAGAATTAAGACAACAAGGAACTGTTCAGACTGTTGTGTGTTTCAGAAATTACTGTTTTACTTTCCACTTAGTATTTAAGAAAAAATATAATTGACAAAGGAAGCATGTCAGTGTATTAGGAATTAGGTTACCACCAAGGTTATTGTTAATTACTGAGTACCCCAGTGGCTTTGTGCAGGGTGGACAACTCACCTCGCAGCTCTAGCCTGATGAAGTCTGTGATTCCCAGGTTCTCTAAAAACACCCCTGAAGAGGCTGTGGTTTTAAAAAAGAAAGACACGTCAGCACTAAGCTCTCCTCGGAACGTGGGGAAATGAAGGTATGAAGTCTCAGTATTGAAGGAAGCTGAATTCCAAAATGAATCTGTTTACAAAAGAAAAAAAAAAAGACAATGACATTAGCAGTAAAATACAACAAATAACAATTGCCTTTTATATTTCTAGCATTTTTACCGTTCGATGCATTATTTATCCATTCAAAGCATTATTTATCCATACAAGCCTTCTTATGGGAGTTCTTCTGAACATGTGGCCATGAGATGAATGTCTAAATAGTGATTCTTTTGAGGATTAAGAATATGGACACAGCTGCAAGTGAGTGGATGGATAATCACTTTGATAAAGGCCTGTTTTTTGTTGTTGTTGTTGTTGTTCTCTTTGTTTAACTAAATTATCATAGAGTAAAATTGACTTTTTAGGGTTTTACAGTTATATAAAGTTTACAGACTTTTACTGTTCTATGAATTTTAACACATGCATGGATTTGTGTAACCATCATCAAAACCAGAATAAAGAACAGTCCATCACCCCCAAAAACCTCTCTCTTGCTATTTCTTTATAGTCACACCCTCTGCCCACCCCTCAGCCTGGCAGTCATGAACTAGTCTCTGTATTACAGTTTTACCTTTCCCAAATAACATATAAACGGAGTCAAGCAGTATGCAATAACATAAAGCCTTTGAGATTCATTTGAGATGCTGCATGTCAACATCTAGTCTTTTTTTGCTGCTCTGTAGTTATTCTATCACATGAATGTGCCATAGTTTATTTATCCATATTTAAGAACACTAAAGTTGTTTCCAAATTTGGTCAATTACAAATAGAACTACTCTAAAAATTTGCGTGGCACAGTGGTAAAGAATCTGCCTGCCAATGCAGGAGACATAGGTTTGATTCCTGGGTCAGGAAGATCCCTTGGAGTAGGAAATGGCAGCCCACTCCAGTATTCTTGCCTGGAAAATTCCATGGACAGAAGAGCCTGGTGGTGGGCCCATGGAGTTGCAAAGAGGCAGACATGACTGGGCAATGGAGCACAACCACCAGAACAAACATTTGTGAAAAGTTTTTGTGTGAGTATATGTTTTTATTTCTCTAGGGGAAATTCCCAGGAGCATGATTCCTGGGTAAGTATATGTTTATAAGTTACTGCCAAACAGTTTTCCAGAGTGATCATACCATTTTTAATTCCCATGATCAGTGTGTAACAGATACAGTTGTTTTATATCTTTACTAGCATTTTACATTGTTAGTATACATATTTTTTTATCTTAGCAATTCAAATTGATGTAAAGTAGTATTTCATTGTGGTTTTAATTTCCCTTCCCTAGTAGATAATGATGTTGGGCATCTCATGTACTTATTTGCCAGTTTATGTCCTCTTTGGTGAAGAGTGTGTTCAGCTTGGGGGGAACTGACATCTTTCTTATGTTGAGTCTTCCAATCCATGAGCACAGTATATCTCTTCCTTTATTCAGATTTTTTGATTCTTCAGTATTTAGTCATTTATTTGGCTTACAGATTTTATACATGTTTTTGTTAAACATACACTTGAGTATTATATGTTCTTTGGAGATACTGAAAATGATATTCTCTTACAGATTTTGGTTTCCAGTTTACATTGCTAGCATATATAACTGATCTGTCTGTTGTTGACATTGCATCTTGAGATCTTGTTGAGCTCACTTGTGAGACCTAATAAGGTGTTTTTTTCTGTTTTGGGTAGTACATTCCTTGAGATTTTCTATGTAGGCAATCATATATGTAGGCTTCCCTGGTGGCTCAGTGGCAAAGAATCTGCTTGTAATGCAGAATATGTGGGTTTAATCACTGAGATGGGAAGATCCCCCAGGGAAGGAAATGGCAACCCACTCCAGTATGCTTGCCTGGAACATCCCATGCTGCTGCTGCTGCTGCTAAGTCGCTTCAGTCATGTCCGACTCTGTGCTACCCAATAGACAGCAGCCCATCAGGCTCCCCCATCCCTGGGATTCTCCAGGCAAGAACACTGGAGTGGGTTGCCATTTCCTTCTCCAATGCATGAAAGTGAAAACTGAAAGTGAAATCGCTCACTCGTGTCCAACTTTTAGCAACCCCATGGACTGCAGCCCACCAGGCTTCTCCGTCCATGGGATTTTTCAGGCAAGAGTACCGGAGTGGGGTGCCATTGCCTTCTCCGGGAACATCCCATAGACAGAGGAAACTGGCAGGCTACAGTTCATGGAATCACAGAAGAGTTGGATACAACTTAGTGACTAAACAACCAACCAACCAATCAAGTGTGCATATGCAAATAAAGTTTTCTTTCTTTCCAGTCTTTAAGCACTTATTTTCTTTCTTACATTATTGCCCTGGCTAAGACAATGATAAATATTGTTGAATAAAAGTGGTGAGATTGGATATCCTAATCTTGTTCGCATCCTGAGGGGAAAAGCATTCAGTTTTTTACCAGTAATTACGATACTTTTGTAATAGATGCTGTCTTATTAGGCTGAAGAATTTTCTTTTATACCTAGTTTGCTAAGAACTTCATTGTAAATGCTATTATGATATAAATTATAATTTTTAATGTTCTTTTAGTAATTTAAATTACAATGTTCTTATTAATTGATACAGAAAAAGCATCTGGCATGATTTTTCTTCCTTTAACCATGTTAACATGGTAGATTACATTAATCAACTTCCAAATACTGAATCAGCCTTGCATCCTGGATAAACTGCAGTTGGTGGTGGTGCATTTAAAAATATATATATCCCTGGGTTATTTGTTAATGTTTTGTCAATATTTTTTGCATCTGTGTTATAATAACATTGTTAGTTGTTTTACTTTTTTTTTTTTTACTGTCTTTGTCTAGTTTCAATATCAGAACAATATTCTGCTTTAAATGTTGGAAAGAATTTCCTCTTCTACTTTCTGAAAGAGATTTTATAGATATGATATTATTTCTTGGGTAGAATTCATCAGTGAATCAAGCTTGGTCTGAATTTTTTTGAAAGATTTTAATTACAAATTCAATTCCATTAATACTATTAGGTCTATTCCAGTTGTCTCATTCATCTTGAGTTTTGGTTGTTAATGGTTTTCAAAGAACTGGTCCACTTCATCTGTATAATAGATTTAATACTTGTACAGTTGTTTGTAGTGTACTCTTTTATACTCTTGATGTCAGTGGTGTCTGCAGTGTTTTCCTAACACTCAATTTCCATATTGGTAACGTTTATCATTTCTTGGATAGTTTTGTTAGAGGCTTAACTATTTTACTAGTATTTTTAAAGAGTATAAAAAGAATCACTTTTAATTTTTATAGATCAGTAAATATTCTGCTTTTAATTTAATTGATTTCTATTCTTGTCTTTTCTTTCTTGTCTTTCTATTCTTTCTAGTTGTTTTAGGTTTAAGGTTTATTTTTCTCTTCTATTTCTAGTTTCTTTGGGTGAAAGCTTACATTATTGAACTGAGATCTTTTTTATTTCACAATATAAGTACTTATTGCTACAAACATCCCGCTACCACTGCTATCACAAAATTTAATACTACAAATTTTGATAGTCTGTATTTTAATTTTCATTCAGTTCAAAATATATTATCAGATCTATTGAGACCTTGCCCTTGACTTGGGTATTATTTAAGGATCTGAAGTTTAATTTCTAAGTGTTTGGAGATTTTCTTATTTTTTATTTATTTCTAATTTAATTTGATTGTACTAGTGAATGCATTTTGTGTGATTTAAATTAGATCATGGCATTTGATCCCATCACTTCATGGGAAATAGATGTGGAAACAGTGGAAACAGTGTCAGACTTTATTTCTTTGGGCTCCAAAATCACTGCAGATGGTGACTGCAGCCATGAAATTAAAAGACGCTTGCTCCTTGGAAGGAAAGTTATGACCAACCTAGATAGCATATTCAAAAGCAGAGACATTACTTTTCCAGCAAAGGTCCGTCTACTCAAGGCTAAGGTTTTTCCAGTGGTCATGTATGGATGTGAGAGTTGGACTATGAAGAAAGCTGAGTGCCAAAGAATTGATGCTTTTGAACTGTGGTGTTGGAGAAGACTCTTGAGAGTCCCTTGGACTGCAGGGAGATCCAACCAGTCCATTCTGAAGGAGATCAGCCCTGGGATTTCTTTGGAAGGAATGATGCTAAAGCTGAAACTCCAGTACTTTGGCCACCTCATGCAAAGAGTTGACTCATTGGAAAAGACCCTGAATGCTGGGAGGGATTTGGGGCAGGAGGAAAATGGGACAACAGAGGATGAGATGGCTGGATGGCATCAGTGACTCGATGGACGTGAGTCTGAGTGAACTCCGGGAGATGGTGATGGACAGGTAGGCCTGGCGTGCTGCAATTCATGGGGTCTCAAAGAGTCGGACACAACTGAGCGACTAAACTGAACTGAACTGAAGGTTTGTTTTATGACACAGAAGAATATGCTGTTTCTGGGTTAAAGATTCATGTGCATTTGAAAATAATGTGCATTCTACTGTTGGTAGAGTATTCTATAAATGTCAGTTGGATTCTGGTGTCATTCAGGCCTTCCGTATCCTTGCTAATTTTCCCTCTATTAGTTCCATATATTAATGAGAAAGGAGTATTAGATTCTAATTATAATTATGCATGTCTCTATCTCATGTCTCTATCTCTCCTTTCCATCCTGTCAAATTTTGCTTTATGTATTTGAAGCTCAGTTATTTGCACACATATTTAAGATTCTTAGGTCTTCTAATTCTTTTTTATATCTATTAATTTACTTTGCTTTCAAGTAAAACTTTTAATATAGAAACTCCAGTGTTTGTGTAGTATATCTATTTTCTTTTATTATGTCATTATATTTGAATTGAACTTCTTATAGACAGTATACAGTTGAGTCATAACAGTGTCTTTTATGAGTTTATTTAGACCACTTACATTAAATACAAATGTTGATATGTTAGTTCTTCATTTCATTATTTTTTCTTATTTGTCCTAATTTTCATTCTTTTGTTTCCCCCTTTCTGCCTTCTTTTGGATTATTTAAATACTTTTAAGTATTCTATTTGTATTTGCCTGTAGCAAATTGGTTCTTTTAGGGATTAAAATATATATACTTACTTTCTCAGTCTGCTTAAAATCTATATTTTAACCACTTTAAGTGATTTGTAAAAACCCTGGAAACAATTTTGACCCTTATCTACTCCTGTTGATGTTGTGCTACTTGTATTACATCTACATAAAATAAAATCCCTGTGAAATACAGTTGTGCTTTCAGTCCTCAGATACATTTAAAATAACTCAATAGGAAAATAACTTATTAAATTACCCAGGTATTTACCATTTCTGATGCTGATTGTTTTATCCCTGAAGTACCAAATTTCCTTCTGATACCATTTTCTTTCTAAGAACCTTCCTTTAGAAATTCCTTTAAAGGATTCTTTCTGGCAATGAATGCTTTTAGTTTTCTTTCATTCAGTTGTTCAGTCATGTCCAACTCTTTGTGATCCCATGAATCGCAGCATGCCAGGCCTCCCTGTCCATCACCAACTCCCGGAGTTCACTCAAACTCATGTCCATCGAGTCAGTGATGCCATCCAGCCATCTCATCCTCTGTCGCCCCCTTCTCCTCCTGCCCCCAATCCCTCCCAGCATCAGAGTCTTTTCCAATGAGTCAACTCTTTGCATGAGGTGGCCAAAGTACTGGAGTTTCAGCTTTAGCATCATTCCTTCCAAAGAAATCCCAGGGCTGATCTCCTTCAGAATGGACTGGTTGGATCTCTTTGCAGTCCAAGGGACTCTCAGGAGTCTTCTGCAACACTATAGTTCAAAAGCATCAATTCTTCGGCGCTCAGCTTTCTTCACAGTCCAACTCTCACATCCATACATGACCACTGGAAAAACCATAGCCTTGACTAGACAGACCTTTGCTGGCAAAGTAATGTCTCTGCTTTTGAATATGCTATCTAGGTTGGTCATAACTTTCCTTCCAAGGAGTAAGCGTCTTTTAATTACATGGCTGCAGTCACCACCTGCAGTGGTTTTGGAGCCCCCAGAAATAAAGTCTGACACTGTTTCCACTGTTTCCTCATCTATTTCCCATGAAGTGATGGGACCAAATGCCATGATCTTCGTTTTCTGAATGTTGAGCTTTCATTGGAGATATTTAAAACTTTTACCTTCATTCCTAAAGGATATTTTTGCTGAACACAGAATTCTCAACTGACAATACTTTCAAAATAGAAATATTTTTGCATTTCTTTCTGGCCTCCATATTTCTGATGAGAAACTTACTGTCATTTGAATTGGTGTTTTCCTATAGGCAACACATTATTATTCTCTCTGGCTGCTTTCAAAAAATTCTTCTCATTGTCTTTAGTTTTCATTAGTTTGCTTACAATATATATCTAGATGTGAATTTCTTTGAGTTTATCCTGTTTCAGATTCATTCAACTTCCCAGTTTCTCTTTTCCCAAACTTGGAAAGTTTTCAGCCATTATGTTTTCAAATATTTTTTCAGGACCAACACTTTTCCTCTCTTCTGGAAATTCACTTACATGAATATTATATATTTTTTTATTATTAACCCACAGATCCCTGAGACCCTATTCATTTTTTTCAGTCTTTTTTTCTTTTTCTTGCTTAGACTGGATAATTTCTATTTATCTATCTTCAAGGCCCTTGGCTGTTTCATCTCAAGTTTTCTCCTTAGCCCATCCAGTGTATCTTTTAGTTCCATTGATATACTTCTCAGTTCTAAAGTTTCCTTTTAGCTCTCCTTTATATAGCCTATTTCTTTGTTGAAGCATTCTCTTTTTCTATTTGTTTCAAAAGCATTTATTATTATTCCTTACAGTTTTTGTGTAATAGTTGTTTTAATGTCTTTATCAGTTAATTTTAACCTCTGCGTTATTGGTTATCTATTGATTACATTTTCTTATGCAAACTTCGATTTTTCCAGTTCTTTGTATGTTAAGTAATTTTGGATTGTTTTCTAGATATTTACAATATTATGTTAACAAACTGGGAGCTTTGTTTAAATTCAAGGAGTAAGTTGATATTTTTATTTTTCAGCCCTGTTGGCCTGGTTATGATCTGCCCACACATTTCAACCTTCCCTCTGTGGTCCGTGGCTCCTATGGCAGTCCAGTTTTCAAAGTTTTTGCAGTACTTTTCAGATCTGCCTCACCTTTGCACCACACAGTAGCCAGTCTGAGTCCTGGGTGGTAGCTTCTTCGCTCATTCTCAATTTCTTGGTCCATAATTAGGACCAGTTTGAGGCATGTGTAGCTCAGGGGTAAACCCAGGACTTCATAAACAAGTTTTAACATCACTTTTGTGAACTCTTTCCTCTCTGTGCTCTTCCAATACTTTCCAGTTCCCTGGGCTCTCTCTTCATGCACACAGCCAGAAAACTAGGGCTCTACTTAGCCTGTTTTATTGTGCTTTCCTATTTACTTCTGTTCCTGTACCTATATCCGTTGCCAAGTGATGGGTGAACAGAGAAAGAAAACAAAAGTAACGTGAGTCTGCCACTGTTTGGGAGTCAGGGCTGTCCTATCCAGAGCAGAAGATTCATTTTTCAGAGCTCTGGCTCTTGCACACTCTTGAGGCAGTTTCTGCCATTGTTGCCACGGGATTTCCTGGGAACTGGAACCTCAGAAAACAGAGATAAAGGGGAGAGCGATGAGATTCCTGTACTCACTGACTGAAGCCCCTTGTCCCCTCCTCTAATCAGGACTAGAGGACTTCTCCTGGAACTCTCTCCATTTGTGATCCCATGGCTAAGAGATACTGAAGGTAAGTACATAGTGAATTCTGCTTTCTGTTCCCTATTACTGTTTGCTTTTCAGAGTCTTGAGATAACTGCTTCATGAATCCTGTCTGTGCAGTATTTAAAGTCATGAGATGATGGGAAAAGACCACCAGTGGAGAATAGACAGGAAAGAAGGCAGAGAATAGAGCCTTGGGGAACCCCAAGATTATCCCACTGGGGAGATGAAGAAAGGTTAGGGAGAGAAGGGAAGAAAAACCAGAATTTTGTGGTATGCTGGCCACCAAGTAAAGAAAGTGACTAAAAGAAGAGAGAATCATGGGAGAATTCCTAAGTTGCTCATAGGTCAATTCAGATATTTATCAGAGAATAAGAATTGGACTTAGAAATGTCGAGTTCTCATTGGTGACCTCGGTTTCTGAGGAGTGATGAAGAACAATATCTGTCTTATATTCAAGGGAGACTAGAATTAGGGAAATTAAAGATAGAACTCTTATTTTATTTCAGTTATTTGGGGGCAGTAAAGGATATGAAAGAAATTAAGTTGCAGTTGGAGGGGTACGTGGAATTAAGAGCATCAAGGCTTCTAGTGTAAATATTCAGAACTACCAAAAGGCATTAATGCATAGATAGGAATCAGAGATCAAACTGTCAACATCTGCTGGATCATCGAAAAAGCAAGAGAGTTCCAGAAGAACATCTATTTCTGCTTTATTGACTATGTCAAAGCCTTTGACTGTGTGGATCACAATAAACTGTGGAAAATTCTGAAAGAGATGGGAATACCAGACCACCTGACTTGCCTCTTGAGAAACCTATAAGCAGGTAAGGAAGCAACAGTTAGAACTGGACATGGAACAACAGACTGGTTCCAAATAGGAAAAGGAGTACGTCAAGGCTGTATATTGTCACCTTGCTTATTTAACTTTTATGCAGAGTACATCATGAGAAACTCTGGGCTGGAAGAAGCACAAGGTGGAATCAAGATTGCTGGGAGAAATATCAATCACCTCAGATATGCAGATGACACCACCCTTACGGCAGAAAATGAAGAGGAACTAAAAAGCCTCTTGATGAAAGTGAAAGAGGAGAGTGAAAAAGTTGGCTTAAAGCTCAACATTCAGAAAACGAAGATCATGGCATCTGGTCCCATCACTTTATGGGAAATAGATTGGGGAAACAGTGGAAACAGTGTCAGACTTTATTTTGGGGGGCTTGAAAATCACTGCAGATGGTGATTGCAGCCATGAAATTAAAAGACGCTTGTTCCTTGGAAGGAAAGTTATGACCAACCTAGACAGCATATTCAAAAGCAGAGACATTACTTTGCCAACAAAGGTCCATCTAGTCAAGGCTATGGTTTTTCCAGTAGTCATGTATGGATGTGAGAGTTGGACTATAAACAAAGCTGAGTGCCAAAGAATTGATGCTTTTGAACTGTGGTGTTGGAGAAGACTCTTGAGAGTCCCTTGGACTGCAAGGAGATCAAACCAGTCCATCCTAAAGGAGAACAGTCCTGGGTGTTCATTGGAAGGACTGATGCTGAAGCTGAAGCACCAATACTTTGGCCACCTGATGTGAAGAGTTGACTCATTTGAAAAGACCCTGATGCTGGGAAAGATTGAGGGCAGGAGGAAAAGGGGATAACAGAGGATGAGATGGTTGGATGGCATCACCGACTCAATGGACATGAATTTGGGTAAACTCTGGGAGTTGGTAATGGACAGGGAGGCCTGGCGTGCTTTGGTCGCAAAGAGTCAGACACGACTGAGCAACTGGATTGAACTGATACTTGATGGATTCTGTCCTCTCATTTTCTCATTATTTTACTAATTTCAGGCATCTCAGCCTTCAGCAAAATGTCTTATACTTAACAGGTACATATTAGATGTTTGCTGAACAAGTTACATGATATTTCAAATAATTCCATGAGTGTTTCAGCAGAGTATGATGTAAAGGCTGTATGTGTGCCTGCGTACTATGTCACTTCAATCATGTCCGACTCTTTGCAACCCTATGGACTTTAGGCCTCCAGGCCCCTCTGCCCACGGGATTAAAATTCTCCAGGCAAGAGTACTGGAGTGGGTTGTCATACCCTTTTCCAGGGGATCTTTCCAACCCAAGGATTGAACCCACGTCTCCTCCATTGGCAGGTGAGATTTTTACTGCTAGTGCCACGTGGGAAGCCCTAAATGCTATATAAAAATGTATAATCCAGAGGTAGTATTTTTTTTTTCAATTGTATTAGCAATATATACTTATTTTATAGGTTAATACATTCCTAATGAAGTACATATTATCAGTATAGACAGTGATTCTATGAACCCAGGCAGCTAGATTTCTCATAAAGCACTGAAATACATTAGCAGGGATCAAGGCAGTTCCTCTTGCCACTACTTACTGTCCCCCGAGCAGAGCAGAGGACCCAGTGAATAAGCCGCTTCAGAATGTGGTTGCCCTGTGTCTCTCATCACAACCTGAGTAACCGGCAGGTGCTTCTTATGGGAAAGGACTACTGTGTTGCTGGTCCTAGAAAACAAACACAACCACCTTAGTATCATTCTCAATAATGTACAGAAAAGTAAAAGCATTTTATTGCAGTTCAAGGGGTATTAAGCTAAATTTGTAAACATGTAACAGTAGGGAAATCAAACCTCATCTGAACACTTACAAACATACTAATGTACTGAATGAGGTCTTCTGAGGACCAGAGACCTTTGTTCATCTACAGGACCATAGAGAAGAAAGCAGGCAGGTCCGAAATTGTGGTCATAGGAACAGACATGAAATTACATTTCAATGCAATTAAGACTCTTGAGAGTCCCTTGGACTGCAAGGAGATCCAACCAGTCCATTCTAAAGGAGATCAGCCCTGGGATTTCTTTGGAAAGAATGATGCTAAAGCTGAAACTCCAGTACTTTGGCCACCGCATGCGAAGAGTTGACTCATTGGAAAAGACTCTGATGCTGGGAGGGATTGGGGGCAGGAGGAGAAGGGGGCGACAGAGGATGAGATGGCTGGATGGCATCAGCGACTCGATGGACGTGAGTTTGAGTGAACTCCGGGAGATGATGATGGACAGGGAGGCCTGGCGTGCTGTGATTCACGGGGTCGCAAAGAGTCAGACACGACTGAGCGACTGAACCGAACTGAACTGAAGCAGCTTTTTGCTGTTTGCAATTCAGCCAGTGTGTCATACTGGAATGCAAAATTTACAGAGGCAAGAGTAATCTGCCTTGACTAAAAAAAAAAAAAAAAAAGCAAAAGACAAAAAACCAAACCCATCTGACTGACAAGAAATAGGTTTTCAATTTTTGGGCCTTTTTTTTTTACTGAAAGTTTCAGAAATTCCTACTGTGGTTATGAGGCATTTCCTTATTTGTTGAAGTCTTAAATTTAAAAACAAAATCAAAACAAAATACTGATTCAAAACCATGATGAAGATATGAGATAATGTATTCTTAAAATTAACAAATGGGCTAAGTCATGGGAAAGTGCTTTGCCAATGATTTTCACCATCCATTCATTCAACACTTATTGCACATCCTCTATTAGTCACGCCCTGTGTGTTGGGGAAGTGAACAGAAAACCCATTGTCAATGTCCCCCAGAAACCTAGTGGATGTTACAAATAATAGAAATAACAATAATACCATCATGTAAGTGACTATTTGGGGACATATTAAAATCTGTGGTTCAATACAATTTAATGACTGGAACAAAAGCCAGAGGACCTGGTTGGTAAGCTGTTTGTATTGCCAGTGTTCTCTCTGGACAAAATAGAAAGGTTTCTGTAAGCTGTTCATAATTTTCATTGTATATTTCAATTACATATGTACTTTTAATTTATGGACAAATGGTTTGTCTATTGTTCTCTGTAGAACCTAGCAAATTTTCATTTTTAACAATTACAGAATCACCAGTCACTCATATATATATATATATATATATATATATATAGTAACTGTTCCAAATTATATATGTATTTATATAAGTTGAAGCATTATCAAAAATAGTCCAGGTCACCTCACAGCTTTGTTGCAAAAAAAAAAATCTTCTTAACTTAATATTTAATCATTCCAGTGCTGTTAGGCATCAAAATATTCTTGTAAGTTGGAAAATTAAAAATTATTAAGATTTTTATTTTATTTAAAAATTTGAGCACAGGGACTGGCAGTGCATGTGGTAAGATATGAAAAATAGGAACTAAACACGCTAAAATTGAAGAAACAAACATTAAAAATCAAATTGCTTCAAAAAATCAGACTGAATTAAGCCACATGGTTTTATCTGGGGAAGCCCCTGCAACTGCTGCCGACAGAAGCACACAAGCTTCATCCTAAACACAAAATACCCGACTTTGTTGGGATCACAAGCTAGAAGGTGCCACTGAATCACAGGGCGATCAGTATGGAAAGCTATTTTGTTATAAACACAGGAATAGCACACCAAATTAATTCCTGGTATTAAATACCAGTAAGCATTACAAATAAATATTTTAATTCCTATGACTGCTATTTTGGCAGATATCTTAGAGGAAAAATGTAAGTATATTAGTTCTTTAAACTTTGAATTTTAAGGAAACTTTTAAAAGCTACGCTGTCTAATATAGGAAAAAGCTATACTGTAGTTCTGTTTTTAACACTGACAATGCATTCACAAACCTAAAAAAAACTTTAAAAAATCATAATGCAAATAGTGTGTATTAAGGTAGATAATATCATAAAGTACCTTCCTGAATCAAAAAATGTTAAACAATTCTTACCTCAAAGTCCTTTATTAGTATAGATCATTCCCAATTGCGCATGCTTTATGCAAAATATTGTAACCCATGGTCAACAGCTCGTGTTCACGCTCAGTCGCACAGTGGTGCTCGACTCTGCGATGCTATGGTCACCAGACTCATTTAAAACTGCCTAATTTATTATTATATCTCACTTTTCTTGCTTTTCAATTTTTCCCAAAATTTGTAAAGATTGCGTTTCTAGGCACAAAAATTTCTCCCAACAGTTTTAAACATTCAGTAAGAGAATTCCCAAATTCGCTTTTTTCAGAGTCTAATGCTTTAGAAATTCTTACTGTTTGCTGTTTGTCATTAGATATTTTTGAGGTATAACAGAGCTTTAAGAACTTTGAGTTGTTGGGAAAGTTGCAGGGGAGAAATACTGTGTCAACTTTAAGTGTTATAATCATTGGGGAGAAAGAGGGACTGGTGACAGTACCGTTTTCATCATCCAGAATTACGTACTTTGAAAGTTCCAAGCTCTTTACCAGGTTTTGCTGTTCTACTGGCTCACCCCTTTGCAAAGTCATGCTGTATTAATTACTGAGGCATCATTAAGACTTCTTCATGTCTGGCAGGGCTGGTCTCCCCACCTTGTTTTCATCTTCATAGTTGTCTTAACTATTTATGCACCATTCTTCTCCAAATTAAGTTTTAGAGCCATTTTGTCACTACTTAAAAATAATAAACAAATAAGTAGCATTTGTTTGGAATTAAATGGAATCAAGAAATTTATTTGGAGGAGAGATGCTTAGATTTCCTATTCATGGCAGCAGTGTGATGTCTCCATTTATTTAGGTCTTCTTGATTTTCATAATAAAGTTTTATAAAGTCTTTTTTAATCAAAGTCTTGCATATTTTTACTATCTTTATTTCAAGATACATTACTATTTTGTTGCTTTTGCAACTGGTTTTTATAGGACTTTCTTATAACACATTCTTGATAAGAATTCAGTTATTCTATGACTTAGTAAATAGTCTTACTAAGCTCTCATTAATTTCAATACTATTTCTGTTTGTTCTCTTAGGTTTTCTCTGCTGACAACCATATTTTCTATGAGTAATATAATCTTTATTTCCTTGTTTCCAATCTTTCCAATTGAATTAACTCATATATATTTTTTAGCTTTCTATTATTCATTTCTAACCTAATTGCATTGCTATCAGAGAAACTGTCCATAGGATAACAACCACACTAAAAGTTTTTGAATTTTGCTTTATGGAACATTGGGAAAATCAGTTTGCAGAAATGCACCACAAGTGCTTGAGAAAATTATGTGTTCTATAATTTTATATTCCCAACAAATCAATTTAATTTGAAAATATTCCATGTTCTTACTAATTTTTGTTCATTTGATTACCAATTACAAACAGATATTCTTATCATGGTTGATTTGTGAATTTCTTCTTTCAGTTCTGTCAAATTTTTTCTATATATATTTCTAGTCATTTTTATTGGAAGCATACATGTTTAGGATTGTTAATTTTCTCTGGTGAAATTAAGAAGTATCATTACATAGTAACAGTGATCTTAGTCCACCTAAAAAACCTTTAAAATTTACTGACTTTGTGATATTTAGCTGGTAATCCTTTGCTTTCAATATTTCCACTTGTACAAACAAGATGTAGTATGAGATCTGGATCTAAATGGTTATTTTTGTCACATTTATTGTGCATGATTGTTCACACATTTTTATCTCAGACTTGTTGCTTTCTCTTCTTTTTCAATCTCACGTTCTATCTTCTTTTGCATTAACTAAATTTTTAAAATCCCATTTTTTCTTTCTTCCCTCTGCTGAATTGAAATAATTCTTTAAGGGTTACATAAATTTCAATATATACACTTTAAGCAATTTAATTCTAATAAATATTTACAAAACAAGTTTAAATTTCAACAATATTTTTATTTCTAAGCAGTCTTTTAGTTCCTTTGTAAACCACAATCATCTTTGTTAACAGGATCTGACTGCTTTCTTATGCTTCAGCTTCAAACATATAGTCATATGTTATCAGTACATGTTTTCCACCTCTATGTTTACAATTTTTTTCCTCAATGTTTCTTCCTGCTTCTGAAACCTTCCTTGTAATATCACTTACTTTCATTCTGAAAACCATTCTTAAAAATCCCTTTTGTGTAATTTCATCTTAAAAGCTGTAGGAGGAGAACATTTAGATTTCTACACTATTTAGTTTTGTCAAAAATAGTCCTGGTTACATGAGGGTATTTTTTTTTTTTTTTGAAGTCTTAATTTCAAAAAATAGCAGAAACAGGATCATGAAGTTTTATAATGCTTAAGTGTGGTAACATTGCAATAGTTAGTGGGTTGACGAGTTGCTGGTATAATCAGTCAACTTAGAGACCATCACAATGAAGCAAGTGGTCTCATGTGTTAATGTTAACACCATCAAAGACTCGATCAAAAAAGTTTGTCTAAGGTTTGCTGTGTTTACTGAGAAAAAAATTCTTCCTAGCAACTGTTTAAATAAGTCTCACAGATGCTACAGACCTTTTTAGTGGCCTGTGATTAAAAAAATATGTCTTGCTTTAAAAAAAAAATCCCTTTTGTGGAGTCTGCTGCTGGTAAATTTCTCCAGTGTTGTTTGTCTAGATCTTAATTTTATCCCACTTCTTAAAATATCAGCTTGGTAAACACTGGGAGTTTGACAGATATTTCACTTCTGCCCTATAAGGGGCATGCTCCACCCTCTGTGGGCTGGGCTCTGGGCTGGTCAGGGAAGGTCAGCTGTCTGGCTGCCTTTCCTTTAAAAAGTCTTCCTTTCCTTTCTCCTCCTTTAAACATTCTCTTTAGTGTTCTTTGATTTCACCATGGGTGTCTAGATATGGATTTACTCTTATTTACTTACTTTTAGCTTGGTATTTTAATATTTCCTCAATCTGGAAATTCCTCAGCTATTTTGAGTACTGCCTCTCTTTAATTATTATATCTCAAATCTTTTCTCCTGAAACTTTAATCACACACATGTTTGATCTTCAGTCATGTCCAACTCTTTGCGACCCCGTGGACTGTAGCCTACCAGGCTTCTCTGTCCATGGGATTCTCCAGGCAAGAATACTGGAGTGGGTTACCATTTCCTTCTCCAGGGATCTTCCCGACTCAGGGATCGAACCAGGGTCTCCAGCATTGGAGGCGGATGCTTTAACCTCTGAGCCACCAAGGAAGCCCATTTATTTACTTTTAGCTTGGTATTTTAATATTTTCTCAATCTGGAAATTCCTCAGCTATTTTGAATACTGCCTCTTTTTAATTATTATACCTCAAATCTTTTCTTCTGAAACTTTAATCATACACGTGTTTGATCTTCTTCATATGACTCTTCAATGTCACCACTTTCCTAGGTCCCATTTTGGTTTTCTCCATTCATTTTGTGTGTCATTTAATTTACACACCTTTTCCACTAATATTGGATCCCAAAGTTTTAAACTGAGTAATACTGTCATTACTAATGACAATATATTCATTTCTAATATATATTGATATATATGCTAATATATTCATTTCTAAGCATTCATTTGGTTCTTTGGTAAATCACAGCCTTCTTTGTTAACAGGAAGATTCTCATATTTCAATTCCAGTTTTAATTTTTTGAGCAGCTTACTAATTTATTTTATGTTTTTAACATATCCATAATCTGAGATTTTTAGGCATTGGATCTACTCTTTGGGGTTTCTTCTGCCTCTCAACTGTGTCCTCTGGTGTTGTACAACTGGATTGTGAGTTCATGTTTGGAAGTATTTTATCTGAAAGAATCTTGTGAGACCTGTGTGAAGGGAGAGGGCAGATCTCCAGTGAGAATATCATGTAATCTTAGGATGAGCCATTGGTGCTGCCAACCTGTGGCCATGTTAACCAGTTTAAGGACCATCCAAGTTATGTCAATTGGGCACCAAATCTGTGTGAGAGCAAGTCTGTAGACATAAGTTTTCAGGGAGATTTTTTTTTCTACTCAGAGTGCTAACGAGAAGATCTGTCCTCATTCACTTTTTTGGGGGTTTGTAGCCTTTTGAGACCTTCAGCTGCATGGAGAATTTTGTGTTCTCTGTATTCTCTTTCATGGACTCAAGGCCTTGTCTGGTTACCCCTATGTGGCCATTCAAGAAATCAGCTTGAAGTTTAAGAAAGTCAGTAAATAATCCCAGGTGAGTCATGGGGTGGTCATCTTATTAACTGAATTAACTTTAAGAAGTCTTATATTTCACTTTCAGTGAATGGGAAACATTCATTCCTATCTTGTCTTAGTAGAAAAATAGAACAGACATGCTTAGTTATTCACCGGTAAACGAAAATAGCTACCTAATATTTTAGGCTTCTGATTAATGACACTATACACATCACAGCTTATACTTTTAAGTTGCTAGGGCATACTTTAATTTATTCTCTTTATTGTACTGTCATGTCCAATGTCTGCCTAAGGTACATAGTTTAAGCAACAAAAAAATTACAGTTTGCACAGGGAAATTATATGGAAATCACCATTCATTCCGGTCAGCATCACAGTTGCAGTAATATTGAGAATCAATGCAGTTCCCCTCTAATCCACAAGTACATTTTTGAGCATCAGGCTGAGAACCTCCCCAGTAAGTGTGTGTTTCATTGGTTCTTCCAACCCACCAGCTCACTGGGGTTCCATCTGAAAGACAAGTATGAGAAAGGTGACACCTACTTTGACCCCCACTACCTGCCTCCCCAAAATAGTTCCTTTATTCCTCTTTATTTAAAGCATAGAGAGACTCTTTTAGAAGTATATTTTATATTTTAACTCTGCAATAGGATCATTTTTAGGAGGACTTCCAACTATTTGAAAATATATACTTTAGTCATATATCATTAACCATTTTTTTTCTTTTATCAGAAAATGAGCAAATTGTCCCTAAATCATTCAAGTATGATGTTTACATATTTCTCTTGAGAACTCCAATTACATCATTTTTGCAGAAATAATGTTCAAGAAAGAATTGTCATAAAAATAGAAACCAGAGTAATTTATACATTGAATCTAAAATCTGTTTGCGATCCTATTAATAAAATGCAATTAAAATGTTTCCTGTTATGCAAAATAAAGAATTTTTTCACTTTATGTATTAGCTAAAAACACTGGCACTTCCTAGCATATCTTTGAAGTTTCTTGGGGATACGTACTTATACTAAATGGGTTACTCTGTTTGGAAACTAAATAAATGGCACTAATCAGCCTTCTTCATGCCTGAAGTGAGTCTTTGGTTTGGACTAATCCGAGACAACTACAGAGTGGATCTTCAGCAAAACCCACTCCTCAGTACAATGCATAAGTGACAGGAGCAGAGGCTGCCTCAGCTCTGCAAGATTGCTTATTTATGCTGAAGATGCTGCCGAAGCCCCACTGTGGGATTATAGAGCACCTGGAGGAGGATGTTCAGAAAAGGCGGAGCACACAGGAAGATGGAAAAGAAACAGTCCCTAGTAAACAGAGATTCAGGGCACGGGGGGAGCAGGGAATGGAAGTGACATTAAATCTGTAAAGATGCTTGTGTTTTTCACACTCTTAAGTTGTCCCCATCAGGCCCCCACCAAGAATCTGTAGCAGCTTCTTCGTAACTTACAATCGCCACTGCTCATTATGGCTCCCTATTCAATAAGACTTTTGCTTCTGCTGACAACCTCCCAGCTTGTAAATACATAGACTGCATTCATTACCATGCACTGAAGGCCCAGTGGGTGCAATGTGAGCCAAGAAATCAATATCAACCATCAGTTTTCTAAATGTGTTGAAAACATCTCTAGGGGGTGGAAGATCTTTTCAGCTTAATATTTAATAAATATTTAATAGGCATTTTTCAAAATTCCATCTTAAAAATGTAATTATTCAACATCTTCTTTCATTGATTGAAGAGCAAAGATATCATTATATGCAAATGCACAACTGTGTTTACATTTTTCTCTCTAAAATGAGAACCATTAAGGGTTTTTAAAGGTACAAAATGTATGTGGCTCCATTCAAAATTCCTTTGAGTAACCTAGAGAATTTGCATAAGAAAGTATTAGGAATAACATGAAGAAGAATCAGAGGCTGAAATGAAAAGGAAAAGGAAAGATAGCAATGACCAGGGTTCACTACTCCACTTTCTCAATTATTTTAGCCTATGGGTCACTGTCCTCGCCAGCCACTGCTACCATTCTCAATGACCTTAAGCATTCATAGTATGGTGATGGAATGGTTTCCTAAAGTCAACACAGTCACACAACTTCCTCTTTAGCCACCTGTAATCATATCCCCGAAACTATCTGTATGTAACACAGAGACCTTAAAGATGCTGAAGGAAAAATGTTCCAGGACCTGAGCGAGATCCTAGGCCCACTGCTCCTCCCCAGCCCTCTTGGAAATCAAAATCAACACAAGGGCTGCTGCATTGAGAACCCAGGCTTGTTATATCTCCTGTCAAGATTACCACCACCACTCTCCTGATAACTTCTGAGAATATGAGGATGGAAAATCCCCGAGATAAGGCTGAATTTTGACTGATGGCCTCCAACCTGTCCTATAAAATTCCTAAGCTACTTGCTTCCCATACTGCAGTCCCCTTGTGGTGTTTTCACATTGCAGCCATCCCAGGAGGGACCCGGGTTCAGTGTAAAGAATCTGCTTGCAATGCAGGAGCTGCGGGTTTGATCCCTGGGTAGGCAAGATCCCCTGGAGAAAGAAATGGTAACCTGCTCCAGTCTTCTTGCCTGGGAAATCCCATGGACAGAGGAGCCTGGGGAGCTACAGTCTGTGGGGTTGCAAAGAGTCAGACAAGACTTAGCAACTAAACAGCTGCAACGAGGGACCCAGGCTTTGTTGTTTCACTCCTTCCACACAAGTGTAACTTCAAAGCTCTGCATGCTCATCTGTGTCTATTGATAATACCGAACAAATTAGTGCAAAAATTTTAAGGTGTATCAGGCTACACTATTTGCCTGCCTCATCTCAACCTTAATTAAGCACATCTGGAAATATGTAGGTCTGCAGTGAATTTGTTTAAATTAAGTTTGTACTAAAAATTCTCCAGCAGCAGCATATAAGAAATGCAAATAACTTGAGCATGTATATTTAATGAAGTCCTTTATTTTGCTTCTTTAGTAGGTGTTTATCAAGTTTATAAGTCTTTTCTCTTTCCATCTTTTCCCCTAGTCTCAATGAAATACGCTTTTAAATACCTGTTGGTGGTGGTGGTGGTGCTATTTTATGTATTTATATCAAAGGGCTAACAATTGAGTAACCACACTGCAAATAGACACTGGCCTTCCAGGTGGGAATCCTTTGGTGATCTGGGTCATGTCCAGGTTCTGGAATAGACCATCTGCTTCTGTGTATGAGTTTGCCCCCTGGCTCACTGGGTGGCTTTGTTTTATGGCTTTGTTAGTGGTTGGTTTCAATGCTACTCTGTCTTTGCCTTGTTTTCACTGGTTAGAGAACCTATGAATAATACTCTCCCGGAGGCAGCTTTCTCATTCTTCTGGGAACATAGAATTTTAGTTCAGTGATCTATTTGGCAATAAATCTAATTAGCAATCTAGTTAGCAATCAACTAACAGTAAGCACTAAACCCACTAGCACTAACTATAAATTCAATAAACTGAAGAGATGCAAATAAGTAGCATTTTCTTCATGCCATTTATAGGTATGGTGCAATTAGGTTCTAGCAGAGTTAGTGCCTTAGCCCCAAAGACTCAGAAAAAAAATGATTTCCTAAGTCCCATAGCTGCTGAGTGACAAGCCTGAATTCTGAGGACCTGCCTAGCACTCTCTGCTCATTCCAATCCCCAAGTGCCTGATCAGAGGAGCAGCAGGCCAGCCTCCAGAAAACCAAGCAGTTTTATGCTTCATGCAGGCAGGTTGCACATTCCAACAAAATGAGGTATTTCAAAGGAAGAAAATAGAAAATCAAAAATAAAAATTTTCAAAAGAAGAAAAGATATGTAAAATAAACTACTAGCACTTAACGTGTGAAAGAACTGGTGATACCAACATTTTTCCCTACTTTATATTTAGCCAAGACACTAATCACATTCAGCGTAGGAAAAAGGATCTCACCAAATAATCACCTCCAGATAAGTAAGCCATGTTGTTGTTAGTAATGCTTCCCAAGATACCACAGGATTGAGATGTCCCTGCCCTTTATGGTGGATGATTACTGAGCCCTCCAGGGGCCTCTTTAAGAGGCTTTTACTGCTCAGTTGCCCAGCTGAGTCTGGGGATGGGAGGGAACTTCAGATCATTTATGGCTTTGGGCAAAGATTTTGGTTTTTGCTCCAAAAGTATCTCAGATTGTGACCTGGGTGCTATGGGCACAGATTCTCATGCATCTGTGGCAAGCCATTGTGACCTGTGGGGACAGAAGCTCATGATGTCTAATTATTCTGATTACTCACCTTGGGGAGTTGAAAGCCTTGACTTTTTGCAGTGGAAAGTCAGCTCCTGTTGGCAGTTGTCCGCATAGTCAATGATGGTCTGGAGCTGGTCCATGCTGGCTATGTACTTGAAAAATACTGGATGGGGGCTTTCTCCATTCAAGCTTTTGATCTTGACCAAGTGGGAGCCGTTATGCTGCACTGAGGTCCATGCAGTGTCTGGTGGGCAGAAGAGAGGTTGAGAGAAAGAAAGGAGACCATAATGAGGATGGAATCATTAAATGTAAATATGGAAAGCAGAGCATCTGAATTCAGTTTTCTTTTATTTTTTTGTAGTCATCAGATCTCTTTGCAATTAGAATCAATGAGTGGAATTCTCAAAATGTTTAACAAGAGGGATTCTCTTTATTGAAATTTTCACTACCATAATTATAGGCAACATTGTCAGGCAGCTAATTTTTAAAATTATGCATTATAATACTCAAAGCTATAAATATAATTTTATGGCCCTAATATTTTTCTTTCCATTACTATAAGGAGAAAGCCAAACGTTACTGTGTATATCTTTTTACAATTATATTTGTCATCTGACTGAGCGTCTTTTCCTCTGATAATCAGAGAAATGTGTAAAAGACATATGTGAGGAATAAGCTGCAAACATGATCATGAAAATAACAGAAACTAAGTATTTTTTACAAAAATTAACTAACAGTGTGTCAGCAACCTGTTCAATGGCCAGCGCTAAAAAAACACAGGGCCTAGGAATATGACCATCCCAGCAGTAATCATAGCCACATGAATGTCTGTTGGAAAATTCTCACATATTTCTATTACATTGATTACCTCTATTTTTCAAAGAGATATAAAAAACAATGCACACTCCATAACATTTATAACAGAAGAAAAACAACTTGACTTCTTTTATCTTCCCCTCAATATACATCCCACCATAAATACCTCCCCCCAATATACCTCCCTCCATAAAAGAATAGAAGCTCCCACAGTATAGAAGGCCATGGCTCAGTGCTAAAAGGCTGAGTCAAAGCTCTCTTAATCCAACTACCTCTATATTGTCATTTTAACTTTCTCTGTAGTATGTATTTGATAAATGATCAGTCTGCCACACAAACTTTCTATATTACAGAGCAGGAAACAGTCTTATTGAGTTTATATTATTTCTTAATAATTAATATATGAGCAAAAGAGCAAAAAAACAAAACAACAACACAAGGAATTCACTTAGGGGTCCCCACAGGTCCCTGTTCCTTTCCTACCCTGGGGATGTGGGTCTGGGAAAAACCTAACAGATGTGCTGGTGCTCACAAACCCTTAATACATGAAATACATGGAGAGACTCGGAAAAGAACCCCAAGGGCCATGGAAAAAACTCTGGTACAAAGCCTATGGGGAAAAACATGATAAAATATGCAAAAATTAGCAAGAACAGGAACAAACTGTGAGTCAACATGACCAATGCAGTTTTATATTCTATTTTAAAAAGACTTAATGGATCACCTACCTATCTGCTCACTAGAGGGGGCTGTGAGTGTTCCCATGGCAACTTGAAATCCATAAATTTTGTTTCCTCCTTATTCATGTTTTCACTAGACATTTTACATTTCAACATTTTCCTGGAAAATTACTTAAATGGGTCTGGTATTATTTTTGGTAATTACCTACTCCCATTCACCCCCAGGGTTTCTTCCCTCAAATGAAATGAAGGTACAGGGACTCATGCAGAAGACTGTGTTAAGCTTGGGAGTTCATCAATTCCAGTGCCACTGCGTCATTTATTTTCATGGCTTAGGGCACAAAGAAAAATGATGTGCCTGAATGGTTCATATAGGCTAGTGGTCAGTATGATAGATTTATGGTCTTGCATGGTTAAGGTATAATAATAGAAATCTTTTCGAGTGGAGAGAAGGAAACAGTTGAAAAGAACCTCAAAACTGCTCTTCTGAAAAATACTTTAAATGACTGCTCTTTCTAGAAATATTATTTAAAATACCCCAACAACAACACATTATATTTCTCTAATATTCCACAACATATTATTTTCATAGATTTCAAAACCATGAGCCTTCGACATGCCACATAACCTTAATTTTCAAGCAGAAGGAGACAGACTAATGAATTAACGTGACCAGCATGATGGAAAAATTGTTGTTAAATCACTAAGTTGTGTACAACTCTTTTCAACCCCAAGGACTACAGTATGCCAGGTTCCTCTGTCCACCACTATCTCCTGGAGTTTGCTCAACTTCGCTGTTATTCAAGGTAGTCTGAAGCACAGCTTTGGACCTGAAGTAATTAATTTTGGTGGTGGTGGTGGTTTAGTTGCTAAGTCATGACTCTTGCGACCCCATGGACTGTAGCTTGCCAGGCTCCTCTGTCCGTAGGATTCTCCAGGCAAGAATACTGGAGTGGGTTGCCATTTCCCTCTCCAGGGGATCTTCCCGACCCAGGAATCGAACCCAGTCTTCTGCATTGCAGGCAGACTCTTTACCGACTGAGCTACTTTTTAATCATGGGCAAATTTAAACACGAATTTTGAACTATCGTTAAACTAGACCCTTTCAGAACATGTTAATCGAACTCAGTGGGATCTTTCCTCTGCACAGGAGCAGGGAGACCATTGGTGGCACTTGGTCAACCATTTTGCCTGGACAAATGAACCTGTAGCCAAGTTAATTTGCTGGTTTGGTTTGATGTTTCATAGTAATCACACTGACCACATCATATGCTATCCTTCAGTTTGATTTGCTTTTCCTTTTTGCCAAGTTATATTCACTTTGCAACTGGCAACACATTTTACACTTTATAATAGACCTCTGGATTATACAAGGAGTCTTTTATAGCAAAACAATCAGTTATGAAAAAGAACCAGCTCTTTATTTTACACATTCAGGTAAATATACATTGAAAGCATATCTACTTTACTCATTTCCATTTCTCTGAGAAGTAGACAGAAAATAAGGCTTCATTATGAAAAATCTGATGCCTTTATAGTTGGTAGGTTCATCACTCATGATCTGGAAATAAACCTCAAAGAAAGTGAAGGTAAAAATTCCTTTTCCCACAGATGCCTGAAATGAAGTCCTATTTGTGTTCAGTTAGTTCAGTCGCTCCGTCGTGTGTGACTCTTTGGGACCCCATGGACTACAGCATGCCAGGCTTCCCTGTTTGTCACCAACTCCTGGAGCTTACTCACACTCAAGTCCATCAAGTTGGTGATGCCATCCAACCATCTCATCCTGTGTCATTCCCTTCTCCTGCCTTCGATCTTTCCCAGCATCAGGGTCTTTACCAGTGAGTCAGTTCATATCATCAGGTGGCCAAAGTACTGAGGTTTCAGCTTCAGCATCAGTCCTCCCAGTGAATATTCAGGACTGATTTCCTTTAGGATGGACTGGTTGGATCTCCTTGCAGTCCAAGGGACTCTCAAGAGTCTTCAACACCATAGCTCAAAAGCGTCAATTCTTCAGTACTCAGCTTTCTTCACAGTCCAACTCTCACATCCATACATAACTATTGAGAAAACCATAGCTTCAACTAGATGGACCTTTGTTGGCAAAGTAATGTCTCTGCTTTTTAATATGCTGTCTAGATTTGTCATAGCTTTTCTTCCAATGAGCAAGCTCCTTTTAATTTCATGGCTGCAATCACCATCTGCAGTGATTTTGGAGCCCAAGAAAATATAGTCTGACACTGTTTCCATTGTTTCCCCATCTATTTGCCAGGAAATGATGGGACCAGAGGCTATGATCTTAGTTTTTTGAATGCTGAGTTTTAAACCAGCCTTTTCATTCTCCTCTTTCACTTTCATCAAGAGAGTCTTTAGTTCCTCTTCACTTTCTGCCATAAGGGGGGTATCATTTGCATATCTGAGGTTATTGATATTTCTCCTGGCAATCTTGATTCCAGTTTGTGATTCATCGAGCCCAGCATATAGCATTTGTGTCCAAATAGAACATTTTTTGAAATTAAGCCATCTGCCTTTGTTTCTTCTGATGAGAAGAGGGTACATGTTCTGAGAAGACTGAGAAGGCAAAATGCCAGATGATTTAATTTGTCACATCTATCTCCAGACAGAGCTAGTCAAGAAGATGCAATCAGGGTAATAAATAAGGATAGACAGATGTAAACACTAGCAGCCATTCCTGAACCCACAAAGATAATCTGAATACTACAGTAGAGAAATATCAATAACCTTAGGTATGCAGATGATACCACCCAATGGCAGAAAGCGAGGAAGAACTAGAGTCTCTTGATGAACAGCAAGGACAGCAACGAGATCAAACCAATCACTCCTAAAGGAAATCCACCATGAATATTTATTAGAAGGACTGATGCTGAAGCTGAAGCTCCAATACTTTGGTCACCAGATGTGAAGAATCGACTCACTGGAAAAGACCCTGATGCTGGGAAAGACTGAAGGCAGGGGGAGAAGGGGCTGATGGAGGATGAGATGGTTGCCTGGCATTACCAACTCAATAGACATGAATTTGAGCAAACTTAGGGAAATCGTGAAGCACAGGGAAGCCTGGCATGCTGCAGTCCATGAGGTTGCAAAGAGTCAGACATGACTTAGGGACTGAACAACAACAATAGAGACCCAAAACAGCCTTCTTAGAAATTGTGTTACTATACAGAAATAAATATCATTACAACTAGCTTTCACTTTTTATTCACCTCAACCCTCTTGCCACACAGATAAGGAAATGGAAGTCTAGAAAAACTCACTTGCAAAACTAAATTCATGAAACTATGTAATTTAGCCACACATTTCTAAGTAATACAGTGTAAGTCACTGAGCTTTCTGAGTAAACTTCTCAAAGAGTGCTAAGGTCTGTAATTTTCCAGCCAGTCTTGCTCACCTGAGCCCTCTCCTATATTTCTAATGAAAATAGAACTGGATCCTGGTCATTTATGTGTTCATAGGGCCAGTAAAGGCCAAGCCTACTACTCCAGATGTTCAGAGGGTGTCCTGAGGAAGATGATGGTCAGCTCTCACCTGGCCCTGCCCTAGATTGCAGAGGCTCTGGTCCCTGCCATGTCATCTGTTTGTCAAAGCTGAGGATGACTGGTGTGCGCATTTTACCGAAGAGAAGCGATGACAGCTCTAAGGAGACAGTTGCCAGGCCCTGGGGGGCCCAGAGATGGCACTCATCTTGGCCCCACATCTCGGGTCCCTCCTGATTAATATTTATAGGAGCATCCTCATAAGGGTTGCCCTTCCTGCCGTAATTCTGGGGCCTTGAGGCTTTTCTGGCTTACTTTAATATTTTAACACAAGAAAATGCTATCGGATACAACTTGATAGCTTCAAGGGAATGTAGCTACTTCACAGCCTTCTTTCTTGGGATTTCAGAGGATGATGCTTTCACTTACTAGGCCACACTGAATGTGCGTCTGCTCATTCATAAGGACAGACATCTGCTATTTAGCAAGAATGGACATTTACTTAACATGACTTATATTGTCTTCAGGCAATATATATATGTGCCTGGCCCCGTATCTGGAACCTCCTAGGAGCTCAGCTTTTGGAAGATATTAATATCTCCTCTTGTGTGTCAGCCCATCATACAGCTCCAGAGCAAAATAATTTTCTCAAAGAGCACATTATATAATTCATTCATAAAATTAAATACAGACAGAGTACAGGGTCATGGTCAGTAAGAGATATGGGTTATAACCTATGGTCTCATTTAGTCACTAAGTCATGTCCAACTCTTTGCAACCTCATAGACAGTAGCCCACCAGCCTCCTCTGTCCGGGGGGTTTTCCAGGCAAGAATACTGGAGTAGGTTGCTATTTTCTTTTCCAGGGAATCTTCTTGACCCAGGGATTGAACTTGCAGCTCCTGCTGCATCTCTTGCATTGCAGGAGGATTCTTTACTGCTGAGCCACAGGGGAGGAATGGTCTTAGAAAAGTAAAAAAAAAAAATCTCTGAGCCTCCAATTCCGTATTTAGTAAATGCTGAAGACCAAATGCTATCGTTCTAGCCACCTTTGAATGCTAAGGCCGTGAACCTGGCATGTTTCTGGCCTAGCGGCCCTCTGAGCATCTATATTTTTATTATTCATCCAGACCATTCACTATGCCCACCCACAAGGTTGGGGCAGACTGTGTGGCTGACAGAAAAGCAGGAAAATAAGCTTTCCTGAAGCATTTGTTTTTTCACCCTTTGGGCACAATGACTGGTCCTGCCCCAGAAATTCTGCATCGCCAATCACACCACGCTGCATGTTTTACGAACTACCTTTACAAGTGTCAAGAGGCAAGTCAGAATAATGTCTCCCCAGTGGAGGTGGAAAAGAGTTCTTTCCAGGCAAAAGCCAGTATAAAAGAAATGCAGGTTCACTCTATATGATAATCATCAAAGTGCAGCTCTTCTTTCATTTTCCTTAAAAATTCCAACATTTCAACTTTAAAACATTTTTTGTAAGAAACACTAGTTCCAAACAAAACTTGCTACATGTAATGAATGCACAATAATGCTATGCTTCCTGCCAATCTCAATTTTCAAGAGCAGAGCAGAGAACAATGAAATCCCAACTTTTTACAAGCAAAGAAAATACATGTTGCAGCAACTATGCATTTACTTGTGAATGAACTCTCCAGTCTATACTTACCACCTCTTTTTGACAAATTTCCAACAAGTGCTGATATCTACTTAAAATAGCAAATGTAGACCTAATGATATTCATAACATTGTTCGTTAGTTGAATTAACATCTGTCTATCTCATTCATCTGAAGGTCTATGAGAACAGTTAATTTCCCTTTCATTCCTCACATATAGCTTAGTGCCTACAACTTCGTAGTATAAAGTGTGTATGATTGAATGAATGTATGAACTGAATGGGTAACTGAAAAGGGAGCTGTCTGGTTATGCCAAGACAGGAATTCAAGCAAAAGAGAGAAGAAAGGAAGAAAATTTATACTAATAAACAAACGTTAAACACATAGCCGTATGGGGCTATCAGCACTCAGCCTATAAAGGACTTAAAAAAATAGCTTGGCAGAATCCCCTCTCTTTACTGCTTACATCTCTTATAAGTGTTCTTATAGTAATAAATCTACTTCTCACGCTCCAAAAATAGCTTGTGTCGTGTGTAAGACAACTGGACTGACTGCCCCTTGCTAAACCACAGTGCTGGAGACCTGACACAGTTTCCGACACAGGAAAATGGCTGTTGAAGAAACACAATTGCATATATTTTAATCTCAAATTCCTAATTTATACCCTCCTTTCACCTTTGGTAACCACCTTTGGTAACCAATTTTATTTCCCATGTCTATGAGCCTATTTATATTTTGTACATAAGTTCATTTGTATCATTTTTTAGATTCAAAATATACATACTACAAACCTAGACAGTATATTAAAAAGCAGAGACATTACTTTTCCAACAAAGGTCTGGACAGTCATAGCTATGGTTTTTCTAGTAGTCATGTACGGATGTGAGAGTTGGACCATAAAAAAGGCTGAGCACTGAAGAAGTGATGCTTTCGAACTGTGGTGCTGGAGAGACTCTCGAGAGTTCTTTGGACAGCAAGATCAAACCAGTCAATCCTAAAGGAAATCAACCCTGAATATTCATTGGAAGGACTGATGCTGAAGTGCCAATACTCTGGCCACCTAAAGCAAAGAACCAACTCATTGGAAAAGACCCTGATGCTGGGAAAGATTGAGGGCAGGAGGAGAAGGGGGTGACAGAGGATGAGACAGTTGGATGGAATCATCAACTCAATGGACATGAGTTTGAGCAAACTCCTGGAGATAGTGAAGGTCAGGGGAGATTGGCATACTGCAGTCCATGGGGTTGCAGAGAGTCAGACACAACTGAGCAACTGAACCAACAACAAAATACACACTGCTGCTGCTGCTGCGTCACTTCAGTCATGTCCGACTCTGGGCGAGCCCATAGATGGCAGCCCACCAGGTTCCCCAGTCCCTGGGATTCTCCAGGCAAGAATACTGGAGTGGGTTGCCATTTCCTTCTCCAGTGCATTTAAGTGAAAAGTGAAAGTGAAGTCGCTCAGTCGTGTATGACTCTTTGCAACCCCATGGACTGCAACCTACCAGGCTCCTCTGTCCATGGGATTTTCCAGGCAAGAGTACTGGAGTGGGTTGCCATTGCCTTCTCCAAAATACACACTACTATATACAAAATAGATAATCAACAAGGACCTACTATGCAACACAGGGAACTATATTCAATATTTTGTAATAACCTATAAGGGGAAAAAATCTGAAAAAAATAGATATAGATGTCTGTACTACTAAATCATTTTGTTGTACATCTGAAATTAACACAACCTTGTAAATCAACTATGTCTCAAGAAAAGAAACACAACTGCTTGGTTTGCATGAAGGTGAGTGACTTAGCAATAATAATGAGTAAAAAGTTCTGCATTATTAACTGGCTAGGCAATGGCACCCCACTCCAGTACTCTTGCCTGGAAAATCCCATGGACGGAGGAGCCTGGTAGGCTGCAGTCTATGGGGTCGCACAGAGTCGGACACAACTGAGCGACTTCACTTTCGCTTTTCACTTTCATGCATTGGAGAAGGAAATGGCAACCCACTCCAGTGTTCTTGCCTGGAGAATCCCAGGGACGGGCGAGCCTGGTATGCTGTCGTCCATGGGGTCGCACAGAGTCGGACACAACTGAAGTGACTTAGCAGTAGCAGTAGTAAATAAATTAAGATCTGAAGAGGGAATGGTCAGGGAGGCAATAGACCCAGTCCTCAGCTTGTTCATTAAGCCTCCAGGGATTCTTATGGACCAGAAGTTGAGTCAATGCTCTGACTGCAACCCATTTTCTTCCAGCAACAGTCATTCTCACAGTGCATTGTCTAAGACCCAGTTTCTGAACCTCACAACTATGATGTTATAATAGCAAACAACTACCCTGGGGCTTCTCTGGTGGCTTAGTTTGTAAAGAATCTGCCTGCAGTGTGGGAGATGTAGGTTCAATCCCTGCATTGGGAAGAACCCCTGGAGAAGGAATGGCTACCCACTCCAGTGTTCTTGTCTGGAGAATTCCATGGACAGAGGAGCTGGGAGGGCTACTGTCCATAAGGTCACAGTGAGTTAGACTGACTGAGTGACTAATACTAACATCCTGGGTATAGTGTGGACACAGACATCTCCATCTCAGTGGGGAGAGATATTGACCCTCCTCATATTGTCATCAAAGAAATCATGTTCTGTTCCTTCTCTTTAGAAAGGGAATAGACCCGTCAACAAATTTCACAAGCAGTCCATTCAAAATATTTCATTTTCTGTCTCGTTGTGGATGTCTCAGTACTAAAGGTGCTAAAAAAGACTTGAAGAGTGTCATTTTATAGGACTTTTTTGTAGGTCCTAGGACTACATTTCTGAAGGCTATTACCAAGGATTTAATTTTAATCATTGGTTTAGAATTTTGTTTTGGGTATATTTTTCCAAGTGTTAGTACTTGTTTTTTTGAATAATTAAAGAATGTTTAATTGTCCACAGGCACTGCAGCCTATGGAGAAGGAGAAATTACTATAACGTAAATATTTCCAGGTTGGAAGAACAGAATCAGGACCCTAAGATCTTTCCTCTTTATTTACTTTAGAGAATTAATGTCTTAGACTGTATCTTAATACATGTGAACAATTCTTGTTGCATTGTGGACAAATCATTGCCACAAGGATTCAATGATGGATCGTGCAACCTCACCCACAGCAACCTACATTATAGGAACAACAGAATAATTGCTTGGACTGTGAAATGAATAGCAGCACCAAAATTTTACATCTCCATTAGTTTTATTTCTCCACTGTGTGGTGCCCATTCCGTTTTAATTTTTTGAAGATAGAGGAGGCTGTGCTCACTGAAATCAAAGCTCCTCAGCTTCACAACTATGGTTTCTAAACCTGTGTGCAAATAAGCATCCCTGCGCTGTGCTGTGTTCAGTCTTGTCTGACTGTGACCCCATGGACTGTAGCCTCCCAGGCGCCTCTGTCCATGGGATTCTCCAGCCAAGAATACTGGAGTGAATTGCCATGCCCTCCTCTAGGGGATCTTCCCGACCCAGGGATCAAGCCCACATCTCTTATGTCTCCTGCCTTGGCAGGCTGGTTCTTTAGCCTAGCGCCACCTGGAAAACCCTAAGCATCTGTAGAGAAGCTTAATAACAATAATACAGCCTTTCCTGGATGCTGCCAAAGGATCCTTCTGTAGAAAGCAGAGCTTCCCTAGGGGGACAAACATGTAGGGACCTGGAAAAGCCTCATCCTGCTGGACTGTGTCCACTGGTGACAGGAAAGCAAATAACAGCCTGCTGGTCAGGTTCATTTGTAAAATCGCATTACAAATTATATTTTTTAAAGTTTGTATCACCAAGGATATTATAACCACCCGGTAAGCTTTAAGAAGATATATTACACTTGTTTTTATAAACAAGAGATCCCTACTATCTAATTACATGATCAACAGGCAAACCAAACTTCACATGCTCACAACTGGAATCCTGGTCTTCCATTAAAACATGGTCCTTCCATCTCCATAAACAGTAACTGCACCTTTCTTCCAGGGGTCAGATCCAAACAGGGGAGCCCTGCTTGATGCCTCTCTTTCTCTCTGTCCATATCCAGTCCAGTGGTTCTAAAGCAATCTTTCTCTCCTCCTCCTCTCTCCTACCCTGTTCCCCACCATCACCACCATCTTGGCTAAATTACTAGAGCAAAGTCCTAACCGGTCGCCTTGCTTCCTCTTGGTGCATCATGATGGTTAAAGGTCCTAACTGTGTGAAATCTGGACCAGCCCCTTTCCAGCCACATGACTTGAGGGAAGGCCACCTCCTGGTCCTTCCACCTGGGTCTATCCAACAGCCCAGGCTCCCTGTGGCTGTAGGCCTTCTACCCTTATCTGCTCCCTCCCCGTGAAGGCTCCACCTCCTCTTGTCTCAGTGCTGCTGCTTTGATGTAATAAGTGCAAATGTCAAATTTCCAACTGAGTCTTTTCCTGATCTCTCTATTTAAAACTGTAACCCTTCCTTCTGCAGTCTGTGCCCCATTCCCTGCTTTGTTCTGCTTCACAGCACCCGCTGCCTTATAACATGCCATGTATTTGATTTGCTTCTGGCAAGGGTTTGGTTCTCCACCCAAAAAAGTGCCCCAGACCATGGGAGGGAGGTGTTCAGATTCACCATCTGTTATGACTCCAGCTGTGTCGGCTCAGGGCAGGCGCTGAGCACACGTGTTCAATGTTGTCAGAAGTTTTCTTGCATCTCTTCAGTTTTGTGCCTTAACTTGGACATTTCTTCACGTCACCCTGGGAAAGGGAATGATTCATGTCCTTGGCAGACAATTTTCAAGGCCATCATGTGTATAAATTAATCAGGATGGGTAATCAGTAGATTTTACGTTTTCCCTCCCTTATTTAGAGGTTCTTTCTTATCTCTAGGGTAAGAAAAACATGCTTATATATTATCAAGTATTATCCTAAGTTAATTGAAATCAAAAGCTGAGCATTTGTTTTTACTGTCCCTTCGCATTTTGGTAACTATTCTTGTCTATGGTGGTAGGGACCTAGGTTCACTCTGAAGAGGTAATAGCAATTCCAGGGAATCAAAATGTATCCACTATTGCAGCAATCAGTATCAAAACAGAACACCTTGCGATAGTTACACACTCCAAACGGGCTTTAGAAATATGCACAACTAAAGCTTCATGGCAAAGCTTAGATCATGTGTTCACTACGATGATTAAAATGTTTCTCTTTTATTACAACCATAAACTGGAGAAGATCAGGCAATCAGCTCTCAGTTATTTCTCTTGGCACACTTATAAACTTGACCTCAGCCTTACCAAGCCTGCCAACAGTTAATTATCAGCAAATACCTTTGAAACTTTACTCATCTTGGGACATGTTATTTGGGATTATTTCTACCTTTCTATCAGAGAAGGCAATGGCACCCCACTCCAGTACTCTTGCTTGGAAAATTCCATGAATGGAGGAGCCTGGTAGACTGCTGTCTATGGGGTCGCACAGAGTCGGACACGACTGAGCGACATCACTTTCACCTTTCACTTTCATGCATTGGAGAAGGAAATGGCAACCCACTCCAGTGTTCTTGCCTGGAGAATCCCAGGGACTGGGGAGCCTGGTGGGCTGCCATCTATAGGATCGCACAGAGTCGGACACGACTGAAGCAACTTAGCAGCATCAGCAGCTACCTTTCTATGATTCTTGGAATTTTTCAGTGTATATGGAACTCTGATCATAGGATTAACCCAAGATAATATATATGAAAATCTTTAACATGCCCTAGACTTTTGTGATAATTAAGAACCTAATTGATATAAAGGAAATATATTATTGGGATGCTAGCTTCTTTATTTAGCTTTCTTTATTCTTGGCATTCACTTGAGTCATGGTAATGAAAGCAAATCAAAGCATAAATCGAATCACTTGAAGGTTATAAACCACTGGAATCCAGTATATCTTGAAAGATCCCCTGGGCCGTTTCCTCACATATTTCACTGATCACATATCTTTCAGTAAAAGTAAGTTGATGTATTTAACTCTGTCATCACACTGCAATATTCTGGTCAGTATTTATGATAAAATATTTGCCTAAAAGCCCCAAACAGCCATACTCACACCCAGTGCAATGCCCTGGGAGTTCCTGCATCTTCTGTAACAACTGGGGGTGGTTTTGGGACTGGAATACATATTTGACTGAATTTAGATCAGAGCACATATTAACCACTGCCAAAAATGCTTAGATTTTTTTCATGTATGAAATGACAATAGGTATTTATATAAAAACCACATCGAGATTGCAAGCTATTCACAAACCATCATTATAATTTTACCCATAAATAATTTCCTCCTTGTGAGATCTGCAACCCTTCCCCAGTGATATGGAGCCATAACAACAGAGAAACCAAATTATAACTTATTTATAGTTACCTAAGAACCATCTATAGATGATTTTTTTCTGATAATTATCTCAGAATTTGCACTCAAATTCTGTGGTTGTTGAAGTATCTGTTAGGGCTACATTGCCAGAGTAACAGAAAGTTTTCTAAAGGAGGTTTGTCCTCTTTATTGGGCAAACCGTATATGAGCATGGAGAAAAATTTATGGGTACAGACACATACAGATACAGGTAGACAATAGGTATAAAAAATTTGTATCAGTTCCATCAGGGCAGTTGTCATTCATTGCAGTGGAAGTTTTGGTCCTTTGCAGTCCTATACATTTACGCAGAGCGCTTAAATTAAAAAGTTTTAAAGAATTAAAGGCATCATAAACACTATGTAAACACAAGTCCTTTAACACATATTAATAATCAGGTTTTAAGGAAGATGAAATATTATTTACATAGTTGCACATAAATAGTATTATTAGATGAAGTATATACACTTGGTGTGTGTGTTAGTCACTCAGTCATGTCTGACTCTTTGTGACCCCATGGACTTGTAGCCCATCAGGCTCCTCTGTCCAAGGAATTTTCCAGGCAGGAAGACTGGAGTAGGTTGCTATTTCCTAATCCAGGGGATCTTCCTGACCCAGGGACTGAACCCAGGTCTCTGGTGCCTCTTGCATTGGCAGGCGGATTCTTCACCACTGTGCCACCTGGGAAGTCCATATACACTTTAGAAACATTTATTATTCCTTAGATAAACTCAGGGCTTTATCTGAGTGGTGGTGGTGCTAGTGGTAAAGAGTCTTCCTGCCAACCCAGGAGACATAAGAGATGCAGGTTCAACCCCTGGGTCCAGAAGATCCCCTGGAGGAGGACATGACAATCCACTCCAGTATTCTTGCCTAGAGAATCCCATGGACAGAGGAGCCTGGTGGGCTACAGTCCATAGAGTCACAAGGAGTCAGACGTGACTGAAGCGACTTAGCACACATGCATGCAGATAAACTCACCTGACTACAGATTCAAAAGAATATAAATGGATATTTTCATAAATTTAAGAAGTGAACATTCTTCTAAGACTTTGGCACTTATTGACATGAACTAAGAAATAAAGTTTACCCTTTTATGTTGTAGATTAATAAACAGCGATTTATTGCTAATTTTTGCATAAAGAAAGAACATTTCCAGGAAAATAATGACGTAACATTTAATTACCACCTCTTAACTATTTTAGAACATTACATTTAATACTTCTTAACGATCATATTACAATCAAAATGCACATCTAAGTAAAGCTGCCACTAGGTAAACTCTGCTTACTGCATATGGATTTTTCATACACAGCTACATGAGTTTGTCATTAAAAAAGCTTATTAGCATACCTGTCATGTTGCAATATACCAGGGATGGTTCCAGAGGGCCACTTCCATCTGAGTCGATATAATAGAGCCCTGAAGAGTTTCCTCTGTGCCAGTGGGCTTCACATGACTGCTCGTAGAGAGCTGCAGAGGACAGAGATCTCAGACAGGAACGACAATAGAATGAATCCCTCCATATTGTTAATTAAGTGATATTTTCCCCAGTAACACTCATTCTGCCTTGCTCTCAGGGACATATTCTCTAGAGGAGTGTTCCCCTGTTTCACTCGGGTAGCATAAAGATTCTCAGGCACAGAGTGAAAAGATTTTAAGAAGTATCACTATGGGACATGTGGATCTGAATACCTTATGCTCTAGAAACACAGAATTCCTGTCAAAATCAGGGTAATTGGATTTACTCTAGTCTAATTCTTTGCTGTTTCACAATATCTAAGCATCTGAAATGCATTGGCTTAATCTCCCTAAATGATGTTATTATCTAACAATCATGCTATTTTTAAAAAATTACTCAGTAACTATACTCTTTGTTTACTTAAGACAATTTCCACATGAAATGCATTTTTTTCAATGAGATGGATTTCACAAATCAGCAGCTCTACTTCATTCCGTTTTTAAAGTTCATTTTAAAAAGAAACATCCTAAAATGCTTTGGAAATGATTATTCAAGAAAATCAAAATTCAAAGAAATATATATAATATATATGAAAAGTCTCTTTGTAGTTTCAATTTATCCTAATTCATAGATGAATTTTCTATGTATACAATGAATGTTTTACAAGGTAAGTGATTAGCATCTGTAGATGATGAACTCAATTAATATTCAGCATGCATTTAAATGAATGATCAGTCGAGTAACAGCTTTCTTGAGCATCACCCTTTACCTTGACAGGAAAAACCCTTTGAAAACCTGAAAAGCTGCTAATGGCTGCTGGGAGGGAAGTGTGGCCCTAATTCTGGCACAGAGTTGGACTGGATCTTTAAGTCAGCTCTAAGGATCAAATCTGGCATCCACACAGAGAGACTCAGGTGGTAGTTAGACAAGATCCACAAACTAGAGTGATCCTAGTAGGATATGGCTTTATGCCATGCTATAATGACTGGATTACCTACATTTCTAACTTTGCTTATTTCAAATAATCAAGAAAAATCCTGGGAGAAGTTTAGGGGTGGTTGTTCTCACATCTCAAAGAACAAGAACATGAAGGGAATGCTTTTTGTCCCGAGATTCTACAAAGGAAAAAACCCTTTTATTAAATATGGCCAAGTATAAAATGTATCAAGTTAGATTGCCCCCAACTCAACAGCATGGTTACCATCATTTACACTGATAGACACAGAGACACTGATGGAAAAACAATTTGGATTGCTTTTCCACCATGCTTGCATTTTGGCCACTCACGTTGACATTTCTATCATATATACACATGGTTATAACCACCTAAGTGTCCAGAGGGATACACATAGATTGATAACAGTGTCTGTGTTGCGTTGGGGCTGCAATTGCCTAGGAAAAGAAGAGTAGTGGAGGAATGACTTAGGAGAAAACTTGCTTTAAACAAGAACATACACATGTACTAATTGTGTACTTAAGACTCCTGGTGGTCTTGTGATCACTTACATTGATTTGATAATATCTCATCTTCATGTGACTGATCAATTGCAGAATTCCAAGGAAGTCAATTCAATTATTAGACCAAATCATGGGCCACAAGCAAAAAACCTTACATATGTGTAACAGGATGTATAATATATATAAAATACATAATATATATCTGTTAGTTTTAAATCTTTATGATACAGAGTTTTTTGGAATGATGTTTAGATCACAGTTACTGATAGCATTTAGCCATCACTCCTTAATCATTAATATTCAGTTGGTATCTTCTTCATATAAGTATGATGCAGAACACTCTAAGAAAAGAGGTTACCCTATTCCAAACTGTGACTGGGCAAAATCACTTAGCTTCAGGTTTCCCAGATGTCTAGGTCCTTTCAAATAAATAGTTATTCTGGTAAATTCTTACTTGGCATTAGTATAGCAAATTGAGTTGCAGGTAGGACTGCTCTGGCCAAACTTGTTTAGGGGATATTTAAGGCATGAATCATCTCCCTTTGTCTTCCAAGAGACTTGGAGTTCCTCTGCAGAACCCTGGTAGTGGTGGGGACTCAGGGTTCTCACCCCAATGCCTGCCTCCCTGGGATTCACTTCCCAAAATGACAAATTTATGCCAGTCCAATTTCTGTCTTTCTCCCATATGTGGAAATAAAATTAAATAATTCACAGGGAAGAGTTCTTAACAGTGCAATGTATTCTCCCAGTAGGAGGGACTGAATGCGGTGAGATGAGTGAATTTTCATATCATGCTGTCTCTAAAGACCAAGAGGGAGGGGTGCTATGAGAGAAGGCTTCAGAAGTGTCAGTAATGAAAAGGAAATAAGGAAAACAATAAAACCAAAGCTCCAACCACAGCCAATAATTAGAAAACCAAGGACATTTCAGGGCTTTCTGTCATAAGTTTCTTGTAGATAATGGATTAGTCATCCATAAAGATTTGTTAGCTTTAAAGATGAAAGACTACTTCAGAAGAGACTGATGTTCCAAACAAAAGAAACACCAATGAGAGGTGATCGAGAGTGTGACATTGGGTAAACAACTTAGCTTCTCAAGTGCAAAACACAGATAATTGGACATTTATCTCCTAGAGTTGTTTCAAGGATTAAAAGAGTTGAAATAAGAGAGCTAGAATCATGCAAGTACATGGTAAGTTCCAGTATATTAACCACCACCATCATTACAAAGAACATCAAGATTCCAAAGGGACCCGAGTGTTCACCTGGCTTCTTACTGATATTGAGAAACCCAATCAGGTTAGCTTCCACCCTGCACTGCTGAGATTCTTCCTGCTTAATTTTATACACATTGTTTATAAAACATGAATTCTAGATTTTATTTTTACCTTTGACTATATTTTATTTTCTTATCCTTATTTTCTTTCACCTACTATTTTTCCTGTCTTAGGATACATGTATTTCTGTAAGCTGCCTTACCACTCATATGAAATAATGCAAAATAAAAAGTATAAAAGGTAAAAAAAAAATTAGACAAATCAGACAAAAATTAATGTCTAAAGTAATTATTTTTGTTGTTGCTTTCTAGCACGGAGTTGCACAGACATGCACATATACACAAAATAATGGAAAGAAAAACAGAGCTACATGGAAATCAGGACAAAGGAGTGCGAGGCTTACAGGAATGGCAGGTGGCGCCCGTGTAACCAGTGTGTGCACAGTCACAGGAGAAGGTGTTCCAGGACTGGGAACATTCACCCCCATGTTCACAATAGCTGGGCAAACACCTAGGAGAAAGCAGACACAGCACTATTTCTCACATTTGGTGATGATAAATTGTATCTTAAAATGTTGTAATGAAAGATAGATAACAACAGTGAATTGACCAGAAAACTTAATATGGACAACACTTGCTGGGTCTGTCATAGAAATTTCCAAATGTAATATCAATTACAGACTAAAAAATCCATTAGATGCTACCAGCTGTCATGTATTTATGACAGGCAAATTTTCTACACATCTCATTACATCAGAAAACGTGTTTGCTTTTTCACAAATAAGGCAAGATTAATTTCATACATGACTAAGGATATAAATTGCCTGCAGTGGCCACAAATAGCACATTTTCTGTCCTTGCTTCCATGTCCTTGCAGTGCGACCTACAGATACTTCAATCAAAAGGTATAGCTTACTTCTCCATCTTGAATCAGGGTTGGGAGTGTGACCTGCTTGAATCAACGAGGCATTAGCAAACTGACACAGCAGATGCTAGAAAAGTGCTCGGGCAGTGGGCTTTCTCAGTTACTGAGTTTTGAACCCTGAAAGCACAACCACATGGAGAAACCGGGGTTGGTTTATGTGGTCCAGTCACTCTGGTGGGTTCAAAACCATAGGACAAGTGAATGGGAGGATTATAAGTCTCGCAGCTGTCAGCTGAACCCTCAGGCAACCACAGATGCACAAGAGAGCCCAGCAGCAAATACAGAATTGTGAGATAAACAAACAGCTGCTGTTTGGGGCTAGTAAGTTTTAAAGATAATCTACTGTGCAGCCAAAGTTAGCTGATGTATTATGTATACCACACTGTAATATATTGCCATGTTGACTTAGTACATAAGAAAACATTTTAAAGAGAAGGGAAGAAGGCAGGAAAATGGAGACACTTTTTTTTATCCATGTAGTATCACAGTACCAGGGATTCTGAATGTCATCAACTTTAGTCAGACTGAGAATGCCCTCAGGAATTAGAGAGCACTTGTGACTGAGGGCCTTATTTTTATTTTTCCCCACGTAACTGAATAAACCACAAAATCACTCAGGTAAACCAAATAACCACTTATGTCTCATGGACATTGTTACATCTCACTTATCAAAATCAAAGGTGAGATTTTAATGTTTGTTTATAAGATTAAAATTTTAATTGTAAGAGGTTATTTAATTTTTCATTATCAAAAATAAATCCTATCCTCAAAGTAATAGAAAATTGAATTCAAATATGTATAAAAATATATACAACATAATCAAATGGAATTTATTGCAAGTATAAAGCCTGCTCCAAAATCTGAAAAAAATAATTTGAAAATTAATTCAATCTATTATACAAATAAGCTAAAGAAGAAAAACTATAAGTAGATGCAGAAAAAGTATTTGACAAACTCTAACACCAATTCATGATAAAAAACAAAACAAAAACAGTAACAACAAAACACCTAGGGAAACTAGTAATAGCAATTTCATCAACTGATTTAAAAAACTTTCAAAATCCTAGAGCAATGTCATATTATTGGAGAGAAACAAGATGCTTTCTTCTAAGTGTAGGAGCAAAAATGCTTTCTTCTAAGTCTAAGAGCAAAGCAAAGATTTGCTCTCACCACTCTTATTCAAACAGCATACTGGAAATCTTAGCTAATGTAATCAGACAAAAAACAGAATAAAAGTTATGTAGACTGGGAAGGAAGAAATAAAACTATCTTTGTTCACAGATGACATGATTGTCTATGTAGAAATTCTGAAATAATAAATAAAAAAACTTCTGAAACTAATTAGTGATGAGAGCAAAGGTGCAGGATTATTTCTTATAAATGAACAATGAACTGAAATCTAAAATAAAAAACACAGCACGTACATTGACACCATCAAAAAATAGAATACTTAGATACAAATATAACAAGACATATGCAAGATATATATGAGAAAAACTATAAGATTCTGATGAACAAAAATAATCTAAATAAGTGGGGATATTCCATGTTCATGGAGAGTAAGGTTCAAAATTGTCAAGATTTCAGTTATTCCCAATTTGAATAGAGGCAAAGAATCTTAATCAAAATCACTGCATGTAATTTTATGGATGTCAACAAACTAATTCTAAAATTTATATGTAAAAGTAAAAATTCTAAAATTTATATGTAAAAGTAAAAGAATATTAAAAATGAAAAAGATCAAAGAACTAACATTACCCAACTTCAAGACTTGTTATAAAGCTACAGAAATCAAAGCCATGTGGCACTGGCAAAAGAACAAACAAGACTAATGAAATAGCATAGAAGGTCCAGAGACAGGTTTACACAAATATAATCAACTCATCTTTAACAAAGATCTAAAGGCAATTCACTGAAGAAAGGACAATTTTTTCAATAAATACTGCTAAAATGACTGGGCCTCCACATGCAAAAAAATAATATTATAAACACAGGTTTTACATCTTTCACAACAGTGAACTCAGACTAGATCTCAGAATTTTTAAATGCAAAATGCAAAACAGTTAAGCTCTCAGAATATAACATAGGAGAAAATCTAGGTGACCTTGGTTTGGCAATGACTTTTCAGATACAGTCCACAAAAGAAAAAAATGGTAATTTGTACTTCAGTAAAATTAAAAAAATCTTTTCTATGAATTACACTAAGAGAATGAAAAGATAAGCTATAGACTAATAGGTAGCTTTTGTAAAACAAATATCTAACAAAGATTGGGGTATAAAATACAGGAAGAACTGGAGAAAGAAATGGCAACCCACTACAATATTCTTGTCTTGAAAATCCCATGGGCAGAGAAGGCTGGCAGGCTATACAGTCCATGGGTTTGCAAGAATCTGACATGACAGCAACTGAGCACGCATGCACGCACTTAAAATTCAACAAGAAGAACATAACCAATTAAAAACTTGGGCAAAGGATCTGAATAGACACCTGACTAAAGAAGGTAACAAGACTGCAAATATAAATACAGAAAGATCTCCAGCATCATATGTCAGTAGAGAAATGCAAATTAAAGCAATGAGATAACACTACAGACCTGTTAGGAAAGCAAAAATCCAAAGCACTGACAACACCAAATATCGGCAGGGATGAGGGCAACAGGAGCTCTCATTCACTGTTGGTGGGAATGCAAAATGACACAGGCACTCTCTAAGGCAGTTTGACAATATTTCACGAAACTCAACATCTTCTTACTACATGACCCAGTAATTGGGCTCCCTGGTATTTACTCAGATGAGCTGAAAACTTCCATACAAAAACCTGCATGTAAATTTTTATAATAACTTTGCTAATTGTGAAAACCTGGAAGGAACCAAGATGTCCTTCAGGTGAATGGATAAACTTGTGGTATATAATATTGTTTAGCACTAAAAACAAATGAGCTGTACAGTCACAAAACAGATGCAAGAGTCTTAAATTCATGTTATTAAATGAAAGGCTATGTGTGTAGCACATGATTCCTACACATGACATCCTGGAATTGGCACAACTATGAAGAGAGTAAAATGATTGGTGATTTCCAGGCCGGAGGTTGGGAAAAGGGAGGGATGATTGAATAGGTGATGCATGTAAGATTTTTAGGGCAGTGAAACCACTGTACATGATACCATAATGGTGCATTTGTAAAACCCCATAGAACTGTCTAACACAAAGAATGAACTATAATGTAAATCAGTGTGTCTGTGAAAGTCACTCAGTCGTGTCCGACTCTGCGACTCCATGGACTATAGGCCATGGAATTCTCCAGGCCAGAATACTGGAGCGGTAGCCTTTCCTTTCTCCAGGGGATCTTCCCAACCCAGGAATCGAACCCAGGTCTCCCACATTGCAGGTGGATTCTTTACCAGCTGGGAAGCCCATGTAAAGCAGGGACTTTGGTTAATAAGAATGTATCAGTATCAGTTCATCAATTCTAATAAGTGTACAACGCTGATGCAAGATGTTAAAAATACATTTTGCTGTGTGTGGGGAGACTGGAAAAAGAGGAGATAGAGGAGAACTCTCTATACTTTCTGCAAGCCTAAAACTGCTCTAAAAAAATGAAGTGTATTAATTAAAAATGTTCATTGTAAGGGACTCAATCAATACAGGCAAGTATATGAAATTTACTCAAAAAAAAAAATGTGTGTGTATGCTTAATTGCTCAGTCATGTCCAACTCTCTGCAACCCCATGGACTGCACCCACCAGGCTTCTCTGCCCATGGGATTTCCCAGGCAAGAATACTGGAGCAGGTTGTCATTTCCTTCTCCAAAATATGTGTGTATAAATTTATAAATAATTTTACATAAATATTGTATTATTTTTCTGTTAGTGCCATAACAAACTACTACAAATTGTACTAAGAACAAGAGAGATTTATAGTAATGAAAGGAACTCTGCTTGGAAGACAGTACAGTGTGAACATGTAGAAATGCACAGAGATCAACATATACCCCCTATTTCATCCCACTCTGCTCCCCTACAGTCACTTATCTGGAAATCAGAAAAGGCAAAGCAAACATCATTAGGAAGAAAGTAGGAAAAACAAAAGATGAAAGGGAACATCTGGCTATTTAATGATTCTTTTCTCCTCTAATACTGTACAAATTATGCACCCAAACACTGAAATTCCAGTAGATGTAACCAAACAACTATTTTGGATTTCTTTGGAAAAGTATAGAAAAAAATCTCAGCTGTCAGTAAGAACTAGAAATAGGCAAACTCATTTTTACTTAAAAAAATAAAAAGATAAATATTAGATTTTTGAAGTATTTCCTGGACATGCTTATTGTTAATTACTGACAAATTTCAGAACCTGTTCATCAACTTTAAGATTGTGAGCTTCAAAATCAGATTATACCAGTGGGATTCACATGTAGAATAAATGGTATCCACATTATTTATCTTTCTGAAGAGGTCTACTAGGTGAATGCATAGGATGGGGCATCCATACCTTAGTGGTTGTTGTTTAAATCGCTAAATTGTGTCTGACTCTTTTGCAACCCCATGGACTGTAGCTTGCCAGGCTCCTCTATCCATGGAATTTTTCAGGCAAGAATATTGGAAATGGGTTGCCATTTCCTTCTCCAGGGGATCTTCCCAAACCCTGGGATCCAATCTGAGTCTCCTGCATTGCAGGCGGATTCTTTACCACTGAGCCACCAGGGAAGCCCTTATCCATAATTTGACAGTCAGCAAATTACAATAACAGTTAAAGAAATGGACAGTCAAGAGCAAAGTCACCAAGTATCTGGAGTGGTGGTATTTCAGATGGTGTTCTGCAGATCCTCTTGAGGCTCAAGAGGTGGCCTGACCCAGGCATGGCCCATCCCCTTTGCCCCTCATTTGAACAAAGCAGCTTCTTGGCCTTTTTTTTTTTTGATAAGTTGAAACTCTCTAAAATCTCGCTTAAATAGATTCCATACTTTTTAATAGGATGAAGATGACTCTTCTATGATAAAGAATATTACAGGGTTATCTAAAATTGTTTGGGTATAAGATTCTTTCAAAAACAAAATGTTTGAGTTTGTGGTAATTAATTTTCTTTTAAATGTATTATTTATTAAAAAAAACCAAGATGTATGTTTCACAATTTTGCATTTAGCATCTAGAAGGTTAATGTTAGATCAAAAGCAGTGGAACTGGAAAAAGTGACCCCATCAACACAGTCCATGGTTGCGGATGGCAAATACTTAAGCCTAAGAGGAACCTGAAAAGGGCTATGTAGCCTGAGTCATACCACATGAAATCCTAATGGCCAAAACCCAAAGAGTGTAAGACACGATCTCTCCTCACTGCTATCCTTACCCCACAGCCTCGTCCCAAAGGACAGGGAGCTCTTTCCTGTAAAGTGACATCAGAGCCACAGGAAGGCAGAGTGTCATGAGCACAAGTCTTTGTGTGGCTCAGGAAGGTTTTCTAAGTACCCCTTAGATTTCAAACATCTTTGCAGTATTTGCAGTGTGAGGAGGAATGCCGCTATGAATTATTAATTCCTGTGCCTGATGGATAGAAGTTATAAAACTAGCTGCATTTTAATAATAAAGCTCAGCTTCACTTGAGCACATTAGGACTTGCTCGGGGCAGGCAGACCCACGGGCTAGGCGGATGGCCGGGCACAGTGCACAGTGCCCAAAGACAGCCCAGGCGTGGGTGTCTGCTTTGCTGAGCTTTTAAGTGAATCTATTTCATGGTACATTGGACATGCAGTTAGTAGGTATGGACTAAAGGGCTGAGAAAAATGAACATTTTTGGTAATAAGAAGAATGGAGAATAAGGACATGTCTTTAGATATTGAGCCATAAAAAATTACAATTAGTGACTATATAGGCCATCCAAAGTGCCAACAGCTATTTTTATACCCACTTATAGAGGAACCTGAATTTTATAGAAGATAGCTTAACACTACAGAAGTCTCCATAGATTACTACATATATCTGAAAATCTTCTTAAAATGTGATGTGGAAAATGTTTCTATTTTCTATTTTGGTCACACACACATAGATATGTTTTTTTGCTTATTTATTTTTGGACAAGAAATTTTTATGCACAAAGGGACCAACATTATGTGAGAAAAATATTGTGATTGCAACATATGCTGGGATGGAATTCTCCAGGCACTAAAATAACTTTCTTTGAGCTTCCTGACTGAAGTGACAACCCTGCTACTGCCTGTGAACTTGGTCTCTCACCCTCTTGCCCTACTAAGTCATTCCCATGGGTGAGGGCAGCACTCTACGTGCAAAAGAACATTTCTAACCGTCTCCCAAGACTCAAGATTCCAGAGATGACTGCAATTAAAACTTACAGATGATGCTATAGTTTCTATACGAATTTTTTTTTATAATCTGAAAATTAGTATTGAGAGTTTTGTCTAAATTATTTAAATCATCTTTTCCACTACAAATGAATAGAATGTGAACATACGGCCATAAGCATTTGCATTAAAGCATCAAGTTCTTGTGAGTCAGTATTTTACATACTGGGAATTTGTGATCTTCTCATACATTGCTAAATTGCGCTGTAACTTGTGGTTAATTGGGAATGACAGGGAATTTCAATTAGTGTTAAATTTGGGTTAGATTTACTCCACAACGGACTCTGTGCAGTGTGAACTTTTGAAAAGTGCCCTACGTGTGGATGTGTGGGGATGTCTGGGGTGTGTACATTTGTTCAACACAAACTTAATGCACCGCTATTGCAGAGAAGTCAGACATACTAGGCACAGAAAAAAGGTGCATGTGTGATGATTAAGCCATCCCTTTTAGCCAAAATTACTTACAAGTCTGATAGTATGGCTAACAAATAACTTTGGTAAAGTTGTAATGCTTAGAAATTTTAATATGTTATTGTTTTAAAGCTTTGCCTTTCTAATCTTCTCCAGAAAAGTGGAGTACTTTGCTCAATATGTGGCAACTGAATACTCTCCACTGTGCTGTGTTTACCACATCACTGCTGCTGCTGCTGCTGCTAAGTCACTTCAGTCGTGTCCGACCCCATAGACAGCAGCCCACCAGGCTCCCCTGTCCCTGGGATTCTCCAGGCAAGAACACTGGAGTGGGTTGCCATTGCCTTCTCCAATGTATGAAAGTGAAAAGTGAAAGGGAAGTCGCTCAGTCGTGTCCATCACTAGAAATCCCTAAAGCTTCAACTTTTATCAAAGAGTTACTTTTCATTTTTCCTATAGAATAGAGAATGTAAGGTGAATGCAGCTAACCACACAGAATTTTTATTTCTGGGTCCTCCATGATCTCTTTAGAATATTCTAATCTGTTCTTTGAAGTGTTAGAAATTTCTAAAGTATATAGTCATCAATAATTATAACAGCATCAATAGTATTCTGTATGAATTCAGTAGCCTGGAGGCATATACAAGGAAAATTCATGACAGTGTGTATTCTAAAGAAGTATCATTGGAAAGAAATGATTACTTAAAGTTTCTCGTTTTTGTTTTCTGTATAAATATAATTTTCCCCTATGGAATGGAATATTGGGAATGGAGAAAGGGCAAGAAGATGCTCTCTTTCACCAGCTTATTTGTTTCTAATCTACTATCAAAAATTGAAAACAGCAGGGGGTGGGATGAACTGAGAGACTAGCATTGAAACATACACATTACCATATATAAAATATTAAGAGGTAGCCAGTGGGAATTTGCCATATGATGCAGGGAACTCAAGCTGGTGCTCAGTGACAACCTAGAGGGGTGGGATGGGGTGGGGGAAGGAGGGAGGTTCAAGAGGGACGGGACACATGTATACTTACGGCTGGTTCACATTGTTGTATGGCAGAAACCAACACAACATTGTAAAACAAATACCGCCCAATTAAACATTAAAACAAACAAGCAAACAAAAAACACCCTGAAAACAGGCATGCTGAGGTGAGATTGCCTACCTATCTGTGAGGCCACAGGTGTCTATCTGGAGGTCACGGAAACTCCCTAGCGCCCCCTGCTGTATGGATATGGGATCCACTGCTTCGTCGCCAATGGAAATGAGCCTCAGGCAGCCCTGAAATCCACCCAGGGAATTAGTACATCCAGGGTGAGAACTGTTGTCAGGACAGCCTGAATGAACACGGAGACAGAGGAGAAAAAAACAGTTATGAAAAAATATTGTACAGTATTTCTCATTAGCAAAAATTGTTACCTCCATTTGCTAGTAGACACCTGAAGCAAGAAAAGCTATGGCAAACCTAGACAGCATATCAAAAAGCAGACACATCACTTTGCCAGCAAAGGTCCATTTAGTCAAAGCTACGGTTTGTGCAGTAGTCATGTACAGATGTGAGAGTTGGACCATAAAAAAGGCCAAGAGCCGAAGGACTGGTGCTTTCCAATTGTGCTGGAGAAGACTCTTGAGCGTTCCTTGGACAGACAGCAAGAAGATCAAACCAGTCAATCCTAGAGGAAATCAACCCTGAATATTCATTGGAAGGACTGACGCTGAAGCACCCATACTTAGACCACTTGATTTGAAGAGCTGACTTATTGGAAAAGATCCTGATTCTGGGAAAGATTGAGGGCAAGAACAGAGGGGGACAACAGAGGATGAGATGGTTGGATGGTATCACCGACTCAATGTACATGAGTTTGAGCAAACTCTGGGAGATAGTGAAGGACAGGGAAGCCTGGCATGCTGGAATCCATGGGTTCCCAAAGAGTCGGACACAATTTAGTTACTGAAAAACATAATTTGAGAAGGGCACATCACCCATGGATAGGGTGGTGGAGAGCTGACAAGAACAAAATGTGTTGGTATTGGTAAACTGTAAAAATAATGACTAAAGCCAGGCTTAAAGAGAGATGAGAGGAAGGGAAGATGTGAAATCTGACAAATAGAGTTACTTCACTTTTAATTTAACCAGTCTGATTTCTTTTTTGAAAGTACATTTAAGACATCACTCCTTTTAGTATGATGTTAAACTAGATGAACTAAAGGCATGTGAGAGCAGAATCAGAAAAAAAATTATAGGCATAAGAGGACTTAATAAATTTCAAATGCTTAAAAATAATCTTAAATTGAGAATTGACCTGGATACCCTCCATTCATCTAAATATTGTTAAATATCCACATGTGTGAATTCACAGGCATATTTTTAAACACTTCTGATAATAGCTGGTCTAATAGTAATTTATACTTACTTTTATTTTTTTAATTAGGCATTTTAGTCAAATATATTTCAACATGAATAGACAAACAAATTAACAATATCTCATAACTATATAGCATTGTGAATAATGGAGAAAACAAGCAACACAATGTTCTATGGAAAAAAGAAATGACCTTTGATTAATTTCAATAATAAGAGTAAAATTTACAAGTTCTGTTACAGACATTAATTGGTATGCTGTACAGTTACCAACCATAATTCCTACAGAGTAGTTCTGTTTTATCCTCCTGGGTCTCCCAAGAGATAAAGTTCTTAGAATGATTATGAACAAGGACAAGACTTTAAAATCAAAATCAAAGCAAGTGGGGGCCAGAGCCACCTTTGTTTCCACTTGTAAGGCCAGCAGGGTTTAGAGTGTCCTCTCACCCTCCCCTAAATTGTCTCCTAAAGAAATCACAGGTTCTTAGATTTGCCTACTGCAAGACTGACAATGTAGGAGAGGATGGGGAAAGTTAGGCTAAGAGGATGCTGTCACCGTGAAATGCTTCTGAAAAAGGCAACAATTTGGAGAAACCTGCTGTACAGAGTCCAGATCACATTACTCCCCTCTGCTCAAGACTGAGGCCCTCCCTAGGAACAGCTGGGCTGCAGGGAGCTACTCTCATAAGGCTGTGTCTGTCCTGAGGAGCCACAGTGCCCGAGAATGCAATGGAGTGATGCAACACAGTGGCTGCACACCATTTTTTCAACTGGGACCTCCTTAAAGTGCATGCCTGCTTCAGAGAACCCTTGGGGTCTTCAGAGGCTTCTTCTGCAACTGCATTGCAGTTCAACTTGTCTCTCTGCCCATCACAGTTACTCTTTCAACCTTCCAGGTGCTGTTTCAAAGAATTACCCCTACTAACCCACCCACACGCGAAACTCCCATGCAGAGGCAGCTTCCTACGGAATGAAAGCTACAACTCTACATGGGAAAAAAGCTCAAAGTGTTTAACTGAATTGAACACTTTATTTTCATCTGCAAATATGAAACAAGGACAATATTCTAAATGATTAACATTGTAATAATTCCCAAAAATTGTCAAGCAAATTTTATGCTTGACATGAAATTTACCTATTTTATTTATGCTTTGCCTTACAATGTTTCATTTATATCACTTATAGAACTATTTTAACTATTCTGCTTTGTATTTTCCAATAATTTTAATATTCAGAAATTCTTATGTTAATATTTACAGTTTGGGGTTATTTTATAAGATTCTTATTTTTTAAATCAAAAGGAATAAGTATTTTGTAAAGTAAAGATTTTGTTCATTGTACTTATGTGTTTTTCATTCATCTCTCTTTGTACTTGTGTCTTGAAATTGCTGGTGTACTTTCAAAGAGCAAGAACTGAAGACAGAGCCTCTTCTTGTTCCTGCATAATGGATGCTAGCTTTCTGCCTAAGAATTTTCATAAAATACACAGAGTTTTTCTATACTTTTCTTTCAGTGATTGGGGCTTTAATGGTTTGTATTTCTGACAAATAGAATTCAAAACAAACCGAGGACTGCATCAGGTTGAAATCATGAAAGGCACAATGAAACCTCAGAAATTAACTTCAAAGGGACTTTGACGTTTCCATTTTAACTTTATATCATAAAGAACTGTTTAACTCTGCAGCTTTCCTTTACCATTTTCTTGTCTTATGTGAAAACACACACATTTTCATTTATAAGAGAATTTCTGAAGGATTGGATATATTTGGAAGAAACTTGGTGTATCTTTATATGTTATATGCTGTGCTGTGTGCTGTGCTAAGTTGCTTCAGTCATGTCCAACTCTTTGCGACCCCATGGACCATAGCCTGCCAGGATCCTCTGTCTGTGGGATTCTCCAGGCAAGAATACTGGAGTGGGCTGCCAAGAATCGAACTCATGTCTCTTACAACTCCTGCACTGGCAGACAGGTTCTTTACTGCTAAGCCACCTAGGAAGCCCTTGTATCATCTAGGTGACTTTTACTTACTGCACTTAGTAACTAAGAATGTTAGGATAAAACATAGGAAACATGAAGTCAGTAAATCATTTTGTGGAATCCCTGTTAATCCTTTTCTGTTTTCTTCCTTTTCTCCAGATCGCCATCCTCAAACTCATCCAGAACACATCACAGTATCTAACTATACCTGTTAGGACAAAGAAAAACCATATCCAGTTAGTCACAAGGAGAAGGAAAGGTCAAACCAATGAGTGTTCTATTCTCCAACTATGATATAAAAGTCAAGAAGTAAGGGTACCACAGCCCAAGAGAAGCTCGGGGCAGGAGACATTTTTCCATACAGATGGTTGCCCCACAGCCCTAGTGGGCCATTCATCAGTGACCTGATTTGGGATGGACAGTGAAGTGGACAATGAGTAGTTACTGCTAAATTAATGAAAGATATCCATCACAATTGAGGGACTCAGAAGTTTAAGTACCTCTGAGGATGACAGATAAATTGTCATTTATGTCAATACACCAGAATGGGTCCTCAGATGAAACTTCATTAGACTTGTCATAGGCTCACTGGCCTGCTAACATTTCACAGAAGGACACTCAGGGGATTTTGAACATAACTTAATATTCCCCAACTCTGTAGTGCAAGTATGCTATTGAGCAGTACAAAGATTCAATAGAAAGGAATTTATTAAAGCTTTACTTTCCACTGCCCCTAATAGCGGGCACCAAAAATTTATGTACAGTGGACTATTAGTGAAACTGCTGTTAGAGGAAAATTACAAAAAAAAGTTCAGACTAAGAAAAGGCAAAAAGGAAAAAGGGATAGCTTGTGACTTCCCTGGTGGTCTAGTGATTAAAAATTTGCCTTCCAGTGCAGGGGATGTGGGGTCGATCACTGGCCAGAGAACTAAGATCCCACACGCAGCAGGGCAACTAAGCCTGTGTGCCACAGCTAGAGAAAGTCTGGATGCCTCGACAGAGACCCAGCACAGCCCTGAAAAGACACCCAGGAGGGTGTATAAAATTTTCAAAAGTGATACCTAGATCACAGAGTTCTGATGGGACTTTTAGAAATATTGTTATTTTATAGATGACCCTTTTTACTGTAAGATAGTGTGCTCTGAGATTGCCAGGACAAGATGGAATAGAGATTTTCAGGTGGCCAGAGAGCCTTGGTTTAGGCTGTGGTCCTGCAATAATCACTGAAATCACCTCTTTCATTGCTGAAGTGTCCTGAAATTATATGGTCACCCTAAGGAGGAGAGCTGGCTAAAACTCAACATCCCAAAAACTAAGATCATGGCATCTGGTCCCATCACTTAATAGTAAATAGATGGAGAAAAACTGGAAACAGTGACAGATTTTATTAATTTTATTTTCTTGGGTTCCAAAATCACTGTGGACAGTGACTGCGAAATTAAAAGATGCTTGCTGCTTGGAAGAAAAGCTATGACAAACCAATATAGTGTATTAAGAGACATCACTTTGCCGACAAAGGTCCATATAGTTAAAGCTATGATTTTTCCAGTAGTCATATATGGATGTGAGAGTTGGACCATAAAGAAGTCTGAGCCCCAAAGAATTGATGCCTTTAAATTGTAGTGCAGGAGAAGACTCTTGAGAGTCCCTTGGATAGCAGGAGACCAAACTGGTCAATCCTAAAGGAAATCAACCCTGAATATTCATTGGAAAGACTCACGTTGAAGTTCCAATACTCTGACCACCTGATACCAAGAGCCAACTGATTAGAAAAGACCCCGATCCAGGGAAAGATTGAGGGCAGGGAAAGAAGGGGACAATAGAGGACAGGATGGTTGGATGGCATCACCAAATCAATGGACATGAGTCTGAGCAAGCTCTAGGACATAATGGAGGACAGGGAAGCCTAGCATGTTGCAGTCCAAGAGGTCGCAAAGAGTCGGACATGACTTAGCAACTGAACAACACAAAAAATGTGGATGTTTGGCTGAAACCTACACAATACTGTAAAGCAATTATCCTTCAGTTAAAAAAAAAAAAAAAAGAAACTGTAATAGCAAGCCATACTAGTCTGCTTTCATGGGGAAGCATCACAACAAAATTCAACTGACCATATAATGATAATTGGAAACTTGCAGTTGACTGTCCATCAGGAAAAACAGTAATGGGAAGGAAACCTGGTCAAGTAGTATTTCAGAACAGGGAGTATTGTTTTCCTTGAAAAGTCAAATATCATTAGCTGGTTTTCACCTAGATGACCCAGGAACACTGACTTTATTAGTCCCAATATTGCTACAGAGCATAGACTGGATGAACTTCACTTCTTTGTCAACATCATACATATTCTGGTACTTACAGACACTGAGCAAGAAGGTAAGTAAACAGATACTGACAGAAGCTACCCTTTGGACATTAGAGTTTTCAGGAGTGGAGCTCAAGCTGTAGCTGACCTACCCTACTTTACCCAGAACAGCATTGGAAAGTCCAACATATCATGGAGACAAATATGGAAACCTTGAGCAAAGGTTCTACATGTGCATAAAAATTGTGAATATAATAAATCTACTGAGAATCAGAACTCCATGCTCATTGGTCCTAGACCTGCCTCTCCTGGTTTTCCTTGAGTAAAAATAGTATCTATCTTTTTATTTAACATCAGTAAATTAGTCCATTTTGGTTTTACTTGTTTGTTTTAATCTGGAAAAGGCTTTACTTGAATTTTTAAAATAGTATATATTCTTTCTCTAGGAAAAAAGATGCTGTTATGTTGGTGTAAGATATACAGTTGACTGGCTTCATTTGAATCAGTGTCTGAAACTGTTCTGTAGGAGTCAACTAGATATTTATAGCTATGCTTATAGAGGCTACTCTAAATTTATACACTAGTTAGGAAGAAAGTGCTGTGATTACAAGTCCTATTTTTGCCACACAGTGCCAACACAGAATTACATTAGAAAAATAGGAAAGTTGTAATGAAGAAAAGTCATTATGCCATCTCGTGGGATGTTTAAACTTTGCAATTCCACTCGTCTTAGGAACACTGTTTCTTCTTGGAAACCATATTAACAAGACAGTTCTCTGTATATCAACACAATTTTATGAAAATACATAAGAAAGGCTTATTACATCTTTTTCAACACATTTCCTCTAGCTCTCTAGGATCCTTAAATAGATAGTAATGAAGCCAAAGGCCAGGTGTATGTGCACAACCAGTGTGACAACTGTGGGTTCTTGAGCATTCGTTCATCTTAACCATTGGAGCATGCCACTAAAACCCCAGTACTGAATGTTGTTTCACTAAATTAACTGTACTTCTTAGGAGTCAGATAGTTTATGCATAAGGAAAAACTTAAAAATCACTGGCAAGATGTCTCTTAGCAGCTACACTGATATTTACAGCATTTTTAAAATAAAAATGGGCACAATCAAAACGTCCATCAACATAAAATGGTAAAATGGAAGAGTAAAATATGGTACAATATGCATCAAAAAGCCGCACATCCATGAAAATTAATTAAATTCAGCTATTCGCAGCCACACGGCTGGATTTCAAAAACGAATGTAGAACAGAAAAAGCAAGTCACAGAAGAATGAACGCAGGTTTATCCTCTTCAAAAAAGTTAAAAACGAGGCAACACAAGACAATTTATTGTTTAAAGTTATCTACATAGATGATAGATTATTAAAAAAGCAATATACAAAGACTGGCTTTGAAAAAGCAGAGTAATACTTAACTAGGGGAATTAAAGTCTAGAGGAGCAACAGAAGCCTCAAGTGTTGTAGTGGCTAATTTTGTAGACAAGAGGATGCACCCATATATATTCTTTTTATGAAATATTATAGTCTTTTTAAAGTGTGTGCATATGATCTATTTCACAGTAACAACTGACTCATGTTGCATCAGTATGTAAATATTTATGGAAAGTACCTACTCTCAAGTAGCCATGCATTCTGAGAATGCAGTATGTTCCATACAAAAGATGATTTGAGAAGTATTTTTCTTTCACTTTTTAATACAAAATGTTAAAGGTATTTTATTTTGTGTCATTAAACAGTAGACACAGATTGTTCTTTCTGTATCTGTCAGTGCTTCAAAATATTTTATCTTTTAAATTACAGTTCTTGGATAAATTCTTTATTTAGCTTTGAAGGAATTTGTTCCTCTCCTGAGCTATAAAACCCATCATTTAAGTGTAAAGGTTTAAAAGAGTATCTGGGTCAGAAATGCATCACATTTAGCAAACAAGAAAAGCAAGCAATCTTAACTTTTAAAGCTGCTGGCACAATTCCACCTTTCCCCATGAAGTTTGCTTTAGGAGACTTCAAAGATTAAACAACCCAATTCATGGTTGATGTACTTTTTGTCAATTCTCAAGGGAGAATTTTATACTTTCTTGTTGAGCTATCAAGCTATCTCCACCATGATTCCAAACTTATTTTAGAAAAAAATAAAAAGTATAAAATGCAAAACAGCAATAATGTCAGAGAGGGCTTCAAGCCAAGATTAAAAATAAGTCTTACTATTGACAGTTCTAAGCTTCCAGTGGCTGAGGATTTTTCACTTGAATGCTCCAGGGATGGAGATTTATTACCCTCAGAAGTTCCCCCTCCCTGGTGGAAAAGATCCTGGATGGACTCAGTCAAGGTTCACTAAGCAGGCAAAACACCCACTGACTACATCCCAGGGTGATGGACTGGTGATGTCTTGGTAAAATCCATCACTAAGCAATGAGTGACATATTAATGGGCTTCTCCTGTGGCTCAGCAGTAAAGAATCCATCTGCAGTGCAGGAGATGCAGGAAACACGGTTCAATCCCTGGGTCAGGAAGATCCCCTGGAGGAGGGCTTGGCAACCCACTCCAATACTCTTGCCTGGGAAATCCCATGGACAGAGGAGACTGCAGGGGATGATCCATGAGGTCGCAAAGAGTCGGACACGACTGAACACGCATGCATGACGTATTAACAGCCATTGAATTAATCTCTTCCTCTGTTGTGTATAATGATGCCCTTCTGTATTAGGCAGTGGGAATAGACATCTTTTTTTTAAATTATTTATTTACTTATTTATTTTTGGTTGTGCTGAGTCTTCGTTGCAGCACGTGGGTTTTGCTAGTTGCAGTGAGCAGGGGCTACCCTCTAGTTGTGGTTGCGGGCTTTTCACTGGGGTGGCTTCTCCGGTTGGGGAGCAGGGGCCCTAAGGCCTTGGGCTTCAGCAGTTGTGGTGCATGGGCTTAGCTGCCTTAGCATGTGAATGTTCCCATTCAGGGATTAAACCTGTGTCCCCTACATTGGCAGAATCCCAACCCCTGAACCACCAGGGAAGTCCAAGTTTCTTAAATTTTAAAATGCAGCAGACTTCCTGGGGATCTTGGTGAAATGCAGATTCTGGTTCAGGAAGTCCAGATGGCACATCTGCATTTCTAAGAGCTTCCGGGTGATGCTGATACTGTTGGTCCATGGACCACACTTTGAGTAGCCAGGCCCTGGGCAGAAAAGAAGCCAACAGACAGAAGAACACCCCCATGCAGCAAAAAACCTGGCACATAAAAGCTGAAGGAAAGATTGTAAGCGTCATTTGGCTTTAGGAAAATTCCTGATGGCAAGGTATTAAAGGTAAGAAATAGAGAGCAATTACCCTCAGTATTGCCTCCACATAGAATCACCAGAGAGTATTCAAAAACCTGTTGTCCAGGTCAGGCTTCCCTAGTAGCTCAGCTCATAAAGAATTCGCCTGCAATGCAGGAAACCCCAGTTCAATTCCTTGGCCAAGAAGTTCCCCTGGAGAAGGATAGGCTACCCACTCCAGTATTCTTGGGCTTCCCTGGTGGCTCAGACCACACTGCAGGAAAGAATGCACCTGAGCAACTAGGCAGAAGCACTCAGCATGGAACCAGTTACATCAGAATTTCTGGGGATGCAGCCAGGCATCAGCATTTTGAATCCTTCCAGGTGACTGCAATATGCAACCGTAGTTGAAAACAAATGCCAAACTTAAAACCAACCTTATGATGTGCACTTTTAAACAAGGCCATCTATCTGGCTTTCATTTTTAGACCACAATTTATCATCTTTGATCACTCAAAATTCTCAATGACTATAACTAAAAGAGAAAAACCATTCTTCACTATTAATTTTCATGTAAAACTATGAATTGCCTTAGAAGGCAGGAGCATAAAAGGTAAAGATGGTTTGACCACCAATGCAGCCCAGTTCCTTTCACTTACCCCCCAAATAGTAGGTGTCGCCTGACTCAATCTGCCCACGCAAGGAATGAGCCATGGAAGCTGCCTCACCATCCACCATCACACTCAGGTGATTCCCTCTTGCAGATAAGGACACAGAATGCCACTGCCCATCATTTAATCCAGCACCTGGAAGTAAACAAAATGGGTTAAAATAAATTCCTATAAACCTTGGTAATACCTCAACAGAGCAAGTACTTGAAAACAATATGATGCATACCTTGGGCCACCTTCCACAGACCACCAAGAACTCATCTGAAGCCCACCTAGGTCACTCAGCTGGGTGAGCAATGAAGAATGCACCACAGGGACACAGAGAGACAGAGAAAGGTGAAGGATAGATGTGGACTTGTCTGGGGGCTTCTAAGCAGGCAATTAGGTTATGTGGTATGTTGGTCATGCTTATCTAGAAGAAGGTGCTACCCATGTCAGCTGGAGGAGGGTCTTGTCGAGTAAATTTTGTGGTTGCAGAGGATCCTTGTGTCTGATCCATCAGTCATGGACTGGCCTGTCTGGTATTTGTTTATGTAATAACAAAAATGATTATGTTCAGTTAGGATTACTATGGCCTCTATGCACAGTGCCAGGGATATACTTCAGTTTCTCATCATTCAGTTTAGTCAAAAAGGTGCACATAAAAAAAAAAAAAAGCAGGTGGGGGGACAAAGAAAGAAATCAGAATGAAGGGGTAAAGTGAAAAGAAGAGTGGATCACTCATCCTGCCTTGAAAAACACAGCATTGGTTTGTTTCAGTCCTAGGGCCTTAAGAGAATAAAATTTCTATGAATGACCCTGAACAATCATGAAATCATAAACTATTTCCAATTACATGGCATCGGACATATTTTAGCCTCATCTAGCCCACTGATAGTTTGTGATGCTGAGAAGTACAGGTAGTTTCCAAAAATGCAAGTTATAAAAATAAAAACTTATTCTCACTTTCATATATTGTCATTATCTATAATATTCTTGGCAGACTATTTTAAAAAATATACTGACAGTCTTTAAAAATAACAATTTAAGTATTAATAAAACATGAAAATTCATAGAATAGAATAAAAGTTTATAAAAGCATTACATTAAAGTGTGTCTGTACATATTCAAACATTGGATAAAGATGGAAAAGAGTGGCAAGAAATATTCTTAAATATTAACCTTCATTTTTGGTTGTGGGAATTGTTTTTCATTTTATGTCATTTTTACATTTTCTGTTTTTCTTTCCAAATAAGATACAATGTATTCCAGCTATCATCACACCACATGCGTGTATCCTCAGTCATGTTTGTGTTCAACTCTTTGTGCCCCGATGAACTGCAGCCTTCCAGGATCCTCTGTCCATGGGATTTTCCAGGCAAGAATATAAGAGTGGATTGCCCACTCCAGGGGATCTTCCTGACCCAGGCATTGTACCCGTGTGTCATGCATTGGCAGATGGATTCTTTACCACTGAGCCACCTGGGAAGCCTATCCATTTTTAAAACTACTATTAATTCCTTCAAAGCAGTCATTGTCTCTTGAATCTATCAGATGAAATATCTATGTTTTCTTCAAGTGCTGGAGCTGGAATGATAAATTAGTTGAATCACTGACTGCCCACCAACTGTGCATGGCTCTAACATCTACTACAGACCAACTTGTAGGGTTTTCTATTGAATGAAAACCCAGTGCTGCGTCATGCAAATACATCAAGCCTTAGGTGTCCCAGTACACTCACCCACGCAGTGTGTGTGTGTTAGCTTCTACTAGGTTATTTTGTAGACATAAACAACAGCAAAGTTTCAATGAGTAACAGCTAGGGTTTGTTTCTTGATCTGGCCCCAGGCCATCTGGCTCTGTATCCTTTGTACTCTAGGTATTCATTCAAGCAGCACCAGGCTAATACACAGGCCAACCCCCTGTCTTTCTGCAGAGAGAAAACAGCATCTGGCAGAATCTTGCTATGGTGTTGGCAGTTTCTACTCAGATGTGGCACAGGTCCCTTCTGCTCGCATGCCAGTGGCCAAAATGTGTTATTTGGCTAACAGCAAGGGATTTGTCCCCTCCACAGGAGGCCGCTGCAGCTTGCACAGCAGGCCCCAGATAATGAATGTTTCAATAGAGGGGGTGGGGGCAGGAATAATTGGAATCTTTAGAAATTGTCTTGGTCAACAAGGAAGAGGGTCATAAAAAAAAATCAATTTTCATTCATTGAAAAGCAACAGTGAGAAGACTACTTGATTTTTTTGACACCATGCTCAAGAAAAAGAAATGCAAAAAGGCAAAATAGTTGTCATACGAGGCCTTACAAAGAAAGAGAAAAGAGAAGTTTAAAGGCAAAGGAGAAAAGGAAAGATATACCCATTTGAATGCAGAGTTCCAAAGAATAGTAAGGAGAAATAAGAAAGCCTTCCTCTCAATTAGTGCAAAGAAACAGAAAAACAACAGAATGGGAAAGACTGGAGATCTCTTCAAGAAAATGAGAGATACCAAGGGAACATTTCATGCAAAGATGAGCACAATAAAGGACAGAAATGGTATGGACCTAACAGAAGCAGAAGATATTAAGAAGAGGTGGCAAGAATACACAGAAGAACTGTACAAAAAAGATCTTCACGACCCAGATAATCACGATGGTGTGATCATGCACCTAGAGCCAGACATCCTGGAATGCAAAGTCAAGTGGGCCTTAGGAAGCATCACTATGAACAAAGCTAATAGAAGTGATGGAATTCCAGTAGAGCTATTTCAAATCCTAAAAGATGATGCTGTGAAAGTGCTGCACTCAGTATGCCAGCAAATTTGGAAAATTCAGCAGTGGCCACAGGACTGGGAAAGTCAGTTTCCATTTCAATCTCAAAGAAAGGCAATGCCAAATAATGCTCAAACTACCGCACAATTGCACTCATCTCACACGCCAGTAAAGTAATGCTCGAAATTCTCCAAGCCAAGCTTCAACAGTATGTGGACCGTGAACTTCCAGTTGTTCAAGTTGGATTTAGAAAAGGCAGAGGAACCAGAGATCAGATTGCCAACATCCGCTGGGTCATTGAAAAAGCAAGAGAGTTCCAGAAAAACATCTACTTTTGCTTTACTGACTATGCCAAAGCCTTTGACTGTGTGAATCACAACTGTGGAAAATTCTTAAAGAGATGGGAATACCAGACTACCTGACCTGTCTCCTGAGAAATCTGTATGCAGTTCAGGAAGCAACAGCTAGAATTGGACATGGAACAACAGACTGGTTCCAAACAGGAAAAGGAGTACATTAAAGTTGTATATTGTCACCCTGCTTATTTAACTTATATGCAGAGTACATCACGCAAAATTCCGGGCTGGAAGAAGCACAAGCTGGAATTAAGATTGCCTGGAGAAATATCAGTAACCTCAGATATGCAGATGACACCACCTTTTTGGCAGAAAGCGAAGACGAACTAAGGTGCCTCTTGATGAAAGTGAAAGAGAGAGTGAAAAACTTGGCTTAAAACTCAAGATTGAGAAAACTAAGATCATGGCATCTGGTCCCAGCACTTCATGGCAAATAGATGGGGAAACAATGGAAACAGTGTCAGACTTTATTTTTTTGGGCTCCAAAATCACTGCAGATGGTGACTGCAGCCATGAAATTTAAAAGATGTTTTCTCCTTGGAAGAAAAGCTATGACCAACCTAGACAGCATATTAAAAAGCAGAGACATTACTTCACCAACAAAGGTCCATCTAGTCAAAGCTATTTTTTTTCCAGTAGTCATGTGTGGATGTGAGAGTTGGACTATAAAGAAAGCTGAGAGCCGAAGCATTGATGCTTTTGAACTGTGGTGTTGGAGAAGACTCTTGAGAGTCCCTTGGACTGCAAGGAGATCCAACCTCTCAATCCTAAAGGAAATCAGTCCTGAATATTCATTGGAAAGTGATGCTGCTGCTGAAACTCCAATACTTTTGACTACCTGAAACAAAGAACTGATTCATTGGAAAGACCCTGATGCTGGGAAAGATTGAAGGCAGGAGGCAAAGGGGAAGACAGGATAAGATGGTTGGATGGCATTACTGATGCGATGGACATGAGCTTGAGTAGGCTCCAAGAGTTGGTGATGGACAGGAAACCCTGGCATGCTGCATTCCGTGGGGTCGCAGAGTCGGACACGACTGAGCAACTGATCTGACTGACTGACTGAGTGTACTAGTGAGCTTGAATGACTCCAATCTGAGCATCTTCTGGTATGTCCCAATATATTTAACTAACACATTTTACGAATGTTAAAGGCACAGACTCTTTACAGCTCTGTAAGTTTAGAAGTCGATCTTATGAATTAGAAGTTATGTTAGAGAATAGTGGGCATTTTAGTCTACCCCTCAAAAGTAAGTGCATATTTCTGGTAGAAAGTTAACCAGTCCTGTCTAATTCATATCACATTTTGGTATTTACAACCCATGTGACCATGTAAATCCATGTCCTTCAAATGCTCTTCAAACCAGCTTTTTTTTTTTTTTCCTGCTGGATCTCTCATTAATGACTTGGACTCAAGATTCACTTGGGGCTTCCCTCATAGCTCAGTTGATAAAGAATCTGCCTGCAATGAAAGAGACCTGGGTTCGATTCCTGGGTGGGTAAGATCCCCTGGAGAAGAAAATGGCAACCCACTCCAGTAGTCTTGCCTGGAGAATCCCACAGACAGAGGAGCCTGGCAGGCTACAATCCACAGGGTCACAGAAATTGGACACAACTTAGGAACTAAACTACCACCACCAAGATCTACTTGGGGCTTCCCTGTGGCTCAGCAATAAAGAGTCTGCCGGTAATGTAGGAGCTTAGGTGACATGGGTTCGATCCCTGGATCAGGAAGATCACCTGGAGGAAGTAATGGCAATCCAGTTCAATATCCACTCCAATCTAATCCACTCCAAACCACTCTGTTTCCTGGAGCAGGAAATGGCAACTTGCTCCAGTATCTTTGCCTGGAGAATCCCAAGCACAGAGGAGCCTGGTGGGCTATAGTCCATAGGGTTACAAGGAGTCGGACACGACTTAGCACACATGTAAGATCCACTTGAGCCAGAAATGTTTCCAGCATGGCCCAGAAGTTCAAAGATCCTGCTGTGAAGCAGCTAAAATTTTGTTTTTCTCATACTGTTAAATATTAATTAGAATGCATCCCCAAACATTTTCATTTTCAGGAAGGGGATGGCTTTAAAGTCGCTAGTTACTACTACCATGTACAGACAGTAAAAATGCTGCACTCTTGCTTTTTGTTTTTTATTGGTGAAGTCAGAAACATTTTCAAAGATTCAACACTCGTTCATGAAAAATCATGAGAAAAGTTGAAAACTAGAATATGGAGGATTCAAGTTAGACACTTAAAACATATATTATGAAACTGAACCTGAAATAAAGTTTTGAAAGAAGTTCTGTAATCTGAGAGCTAAAGAGGATGAACCAGAAAAAAAAACTCTCTATATGTTATTTTCAGCGTTATCATTTGGGGTTTCTCTTAATTGTTATATCGTATACCTGTCAGTATAATAACTATATTCACTTAAAATCTGTCATTAAAACCTAGTTTGATTTTGTGAAATATTTCCTTTCTCTCCCTCACCCAACCACCTTTTCCTTCCCTCTCTCTCTCTGTCTCACTTTCTCTCTCTCTCTGTCTTTCTCTATCTAGCACAGGGGTCCCCAGCCTCTGGGATCTAATGCTTGATGATCTGAGGTGGAGTTGATCATCCCTACCAGGTTTGTGGAAAAACTGTCTTATACAAAACCAGTCCCTGGTGCCAAAAAAGGCTGGGACCACTAATCTAGCATATTGAGGTATTTCACATGGAGAATTTGCAGAAAGCACTCCAGATTATCTTGAATTTGTAGTAGATGTCATCCGTCTATGTGACACAAGACTGTTCTTAGTAAAAATTAGCCATTTTAATTTAAAAATAAAATGCAGGCATTTATATTCATTGTCTCCTTCTCTCCATTATAAATCTCATCCTTTGTTTGTCTTCAGTGTGATTTCAAGTCAGCCCACTTCTGATGAAAGGACAGTCTGTTTCCCAGGCAACATGATTGTCAAAGGATGGATGGAGACCAGAAAATAAATTTTGGACTTTTGATTTGTGCAACTATAGATATGATGCTAATTCTACCACACCCTTCCAATCCCTCTAAAGGCCTCAATCTTGGGGGTGATGCCATGATTGTAGTGCTAGTGTTGAAATACTGATAACTAATGGTTATTGTGTTATTACTGATTGACCCTATGGTGCCAAGCGTTTAGATATGTTAAATCCCTGCATTCTCACCATAACACCTATTAGTGTCATTTTAAAGATGAAGACCCTGAGGCTTCATGAGAACAAGTGGGCTGCTTATCAAAGGCAGACCTGGAAATATGCAAGGGAGAGGAGTCCTCTCACACACCACCTCATAAATCAAATAATTTATTCTAATAACAGGATAATGACCATAGCACTACACACAACATGGCAAAGGGTAGAATTGTGTCTTTTCTTATAAAGGGTGAATCAGTTCAGTTCAGTTCAGTTCAGTTGCTCAGTCATGTCCAACTCTTTGCGACCCCATGAATCACAGCACGCCAGGCCTCCCTGTCCATCACCAACTCCTGGAGTTCACCCAAACTCATGTGCATCAAGTCCGTGATGCTATCCAGCCATCTCATCCTCGGTCGTAAAGGGTGAATACAGACATTCATTTTTTCCTTTTCCTTTATTGCTCCCACTTTTCCTCTGTTTCTATGACCCACTTCCTTAGCCCTGCCCCAGAAACACATATGCACTAGAATCTACACCTTTGGTACATTTCTCCAGTTCTTCAGAACTGTCTTGAGATAACTATTAGGAAAAATTACCTACAACCTGGAAATAGGATACAAGATGCTTTTTCAATATCATTTAATGAAATTTAAGTTTCAATTTGGTACACATTTGGGTACTTGATACAACATTTAAAGTGAAAAAATTTTGCAGCCTGTCTTACTTTCCATCTACTTCAGCTACATAAAAGATTCCCTTTCAAATGTTGCTAAAGTAAGAAGCAAGCATCTCAAGAAATTCACCTTTGGTTTGCTTCTGAAAAATGGCACATTACACTGTAAAACCTTTAAAAATAGTGCAATAAAATATTTATGTGTTGTGTCAGTGCCAGCTTATAAAATATTCAATACCTGACATATATATATGTGTGTGTGGGGGGGAAGGACAGTGTGTACCCACATGAACAACACTAAAAAGCTATCTCTTTTAGTTCATATTACATGTAAATTATGTGTGCATGCTAAGTTGCCTTAGTCACGTCTGACTCTTTGCAACCCTATGGACTGAAGCCTGCCAGGCTTCTGTGTTCATAGGATGCTCCAGGCAAGAATACCGGAGTGGATTGTCATTTCCTCTACCAGCGGATCTTCCTGACCCAGGAAGTGAACCCACGTCACCTGTGGCTCCTGGGTTGCAGGCAGATAGTTTACCACTGAGCCAAGATTTAAGCAGTTGACTGAATCTGAATTGACACTGTCGACTCTGTTCATTTACATGCTAATCGTCATATATATGTTTTTTTATTTATATAAAAAAAGGAAAATTTAGTCTTCATTCCTAGCTTTTCAGTCCCAAACTGATAACCAGAGATCAGACAAGACAGTCCTTCCACATGAAACCTTCAAGGAATGACATGCCATGAGTCTACCTAGGTTTAAATTTATCAGTTTTAAATGTAAAGCAGTCCCCAAAGTTAAAAAATAACACGACTCAGAAGTGAGTCTAGAAATAAACAGGTTCTTCTCAAAAAACTATAGAACATTCACCCATTTAGAAGCAGCCTCACCAAAAACAAGTAGGAACAAAGGAAGCAATGGCTCAGACATAAGAAAGAAAAGTAACTTATAATATTTTGAAAATCAATGTGTATATAGGTTTAAAAGACAGTTGAAAGAAATCTATTTTCTTAAGACTCCTTAGGATAGTCTAATGCCTTCTAGTAATTCAAGTTTACCTCTAGGTTCTACCTCAAACTTACAAATAATTTTTTTTCTTTAATTTTTTATTAAAGTATAGTTGGTTTACAGTGTTGTGTTAGCTTCAAGAGTGCAGCAAAGTGATTCATATATACACACGTGTATATACATATATATATGTATAAATATACATATTCATTTTCATATTCTTTTCCCTTATAGGTTATTACAAAATACTGAGTAAACTTCTCTGTGCTATAACAGTAGGTCCTTGATGGTTACCCATTTTTTATTAATAGTAGTGAATATCTGTCAATCCCAAACTTCTAATTTATCCCTTTGGTAACCACAAGTTTATGATCATTTATTTTTAAACTTTTTGATAATTATGCTACATCATATTGACTGACACACCAACAGCCTGGAGTTACCTACTTCAAAGGAAAAAGCAATCTAGTTCTCTCTAGTAGGATTATGACTATCTTATGTATTCAGCCATTCATTTATTTTAAAGATTACCCATCTTAGGTTTACATGCAAGAAGATATAGTCACAACAAATACCTATGCGTTATCTCAGGGAGGACGTTTATTACCTGCTGTGATGTCCCTGGCTGGATGTCCAGGCTGGGAGAGACTCAGCTTGAGTTTTCCATCACTAAGAACAAGGATGAGAGCTCCTGACCTATGGTGAAACTGACTGGTCAGCAACAGTCCTGCTCTGTTCCATGTTCGAAATTGGAAGATCACAGACACTTTGTCCTCTCTGGAAATGCCTGGCAGCACCAAGTAACTCCTGGAGCTCAGAAAAGTCATGGGGACAGTTTGCGTGTGTGAGCAGGAGAAGGACACATTTCCCTGTGAACACAGTGAAACAGACTTTAGGAAAGCACAGTTGGAATGCTTTCATTTCACAGACAACAGATTTTCCAAGACTTACTGAATTTCTTATCAACAATTCAGCAATCTAGGATTTTTAAAATGAGGCTTCCCCATCAAACTTAAATCCAGATTTGCCTTATAGGTCCCTTAAAGCACTGTTCAAGAACTTCCCTGGTAGCCCAGTAGTTAAGAATCTGCCTGTCAATGCAGGGCACATGGGTTCGACTCTTGGTCCAGGAACTAAGATCCCACATCCCGCGGGGCAATTAAGCCCATGCACCACAACTGAAATCTGTGAGCCCTAGAGCCCACGCTCTGCAACAAGAGACACCACAATGAGACACCACAATAAGAAGCCCATGCAATGCAATTAGAGAAAGTAGAGAAATCCCGTGCATGCACAGCAACAAAAGGGCAATGAAGACCCAATGCAGCCAAAAATATATAAATATAAAAATGAAAAGAAAAAGTGCTGTTTAGCTGGGTAAACCTATTTCTGAGTTTCTGAGGAACTGTCTATCTCCATTACCAAGCATTTGCAAAGGAATCCTGAGCCAAATCTTTCCCAGACTTAATGCTGGGTGTCCAAACTACGGTCTTTCCAGTAGTCACGTACCAGTATGAGAGCTGGACCACAAAGAAGGCTGAGCATCAAAGAATTGATGCTTTTGAACAGGGCTTGAGAAGACTCTTAAAAGTCCCTTGGACAGCAAGGAGATCAAACCAGTCAATCCTAAAGGAAATCAACCCTGAATATTCACTGGAAGGACTGACGATGAAACACCTATACTTTGGCCCCCTGATGTGAAGAGCCAACTCATTGGAAAAGACCCTGATGCTGAGGGCAGAAGGAGAAGTGGGCGACAGAGGATGAGAAATGGCTGGATGGCCGTATAGACTCAATGGACATGAATCTGAGCAAACTGTGGGAGATAGTGAAGGACAGGGAAGCCTGGCATGCTGCAGTCCATGGGGTCCTAAAGAGACTCGACTGAGGACTGAACAACAATAGCAACAATGCTGGGTGTGGGATACAACATAAAAGAGACAATTTTCCTCTCTTGAGGTGCTAGATGTTTTTCTCCAATGTGAAGGCTAGCACAAAGGATAACTTACTCCAAGAACTTTCTTGTACTTGTCTTGATTATGTAAATGTGATTATAAGTGTGTCACTCAGGTGATAGCTACATCTTACTATAGGTAGGGCATGTGCTTTTGCATGTCTGAAGAAAAGAATGTGGCCAGGCTGGTCCTGCCACAGGTAGGCTGGTCTCTTCTCTGAAGTTCTTACAAACCAAATCACCCAAGGCTATCACCCAGCCTAAGATCTGATCTGTCTAGCAGGCTGTTTTTATTTGTATATAATTCTGTTTTTAAAGACATTTTTAATCCTTATGATATGTCTACTGCTCCAGGAACAAACTATTTTTAATCATAGTGCTTGGACGGAATGGGGTCAATATAATTCCAATTAAACCTTCTACATGAATTTTGTCTGAAATTAAAAACTTTTCTATAGATTTCAGATAGCAGAATACATACCCAAACATTACTCTTCCTCTCCAAAAAAAATAATACAAATAAAAAGCCAGTGAGACAGAACTTAACTTACCAGATAGCAAAGCATACTATGAAGTTACTGTAAGCAGATCCGTGTGTTATTGGTATAGGAATAGACACAGCAGTGGGACAGAATAAGGAACTCACAAAAACATCTGAGAATATATTAGTTATATATTAATATATAATATATAGCTATAATACATATATATAATATACAATATACATTATATAGTTACATTTTAATAAAGCTAGCATGTATGTGTGCTCTGCTGCTGCTAAGTCACTTCAGTCGTGTCCAACTCTGTGTGACCCCATAGACGGCAGCCCACCAGGCTCCCCCATCCCTGGGATTCTCCAGGCAAGAATACTGGAGTGTGTTGCCATTTCCTTCTCCAATGCATGTAAGTGAAAAGTGAAAGTGAAGTTGCTCAGTCGTGTCCGACCCTTAGCGACCCCATGGACTGCAGCCTACCAGGCTCCTCCATCCATGGGATATTCCAGGCAAGAGTACTGGAGTGGGGTGCCATTGCCTTCTCCAGTATGTGTGCTCAGTCATGTCCAGTTCTTCTCAACCCCATGAACTTAGCTGGCCAGGCTTCTCTGTCCATGGGATATTTTTAGGCAAGAATACCGGAGTGTATTGCCATTTCCCCCTGCCAGGGTATCTTCCCAAACCAGCTATCGAACCTTCATCCCCTACATTTCCTGCATTGGCAGGTGGATTCTTTACCAATGAGCCACCTGGTAAAACTTAGTATGTAAGGAAACTCAACTATGTGGGATAAAGGGTGGGTTAGTTATTAAATAGTGTAGGACCAAATGGATATCTATCAGGTAGAATACAAAAATTAATCCTATATCACATAAAGAATAAATATCAAAGATTTAGGTTTTTTTATTTAAAAACTAAATAAAACCAATTAAAAATTCTTACAGGAAAACCCATGAGACCATGTATATATTATAGGGTTTTAGAGACATTTCAAAGCTATAAAGAAATATACAGACCTAATGACCACATATAAGTGAAAATATTTATAAACTCAACATATTATGTAATATTTAATATAAGGTTGATAAATATGAAAAAATATATGGACCATGAATGACAGAGGGTTATCTATCAAATATAAAACTGTCTTGTAAATTGACCAAAAATTAAAGAAATAAAATAAAAATTAGGCAAAAGAATAAGAGTGAACAATGATCGGAAAAACAAGTCCAAATGGACAAAAAACAGGTGAGAAGATTATTTAATTCACCAGTAGTCCCATAAACACAAAGTAACAAAGAGATATTAGTTCATGTTCCTTGAGCTGGCAGGGGTATATGAGGGTTGCCTGAGATGGGATGGAAAGCTCTAACATACATTGCTGGTGGAAAATGTCATATTATAGCTTTTTGGAAGGCCATCCAACAACGTTTATTAAAATGTAAAACTGTATAAAATTTGTGACCAAGAAATTCTACTTCTGGAATTTTATCCTATCAAAAGGGAAGCCCCTGTACTGAGCACACATGTGCAACTGTCAGCTTATAGTGGTAAAAAAGTTGAGATAAAGCAATGCCCTGAGTAGGAAATGACTAGATAAATAATGGTATGTTTTCCTAATGGATAGTGATGTGGACATTCTAATGTAGAACTACTCCTGATAATGGAAAAGAATTCTTACAAGGTATTGTTGAATCAAAAAATCTAGATGGAGAAAAACTTTTATAAAATGATTTTTTTGTAAACAATGTCAAATGTGGAAGCATACAGATTCATAAATACATGTGTGAGTATGAGTCTATCTATCTATAGAGGATTCCATTACTATAGACCAAACAAGGAAGGACAAATATTAGCTTTGTAACATCCCAGCTTGACAGAGCGACTGTAGCCATGTGGAGAATATGGAGAAAGAAGGAAGAAACCAATTGAAAACAAAAACACTGCATTAAAATGCCTTAATATGATTGCACTTTAACATTTTTGTGAAACTATTCATCTATTTCCACGAACACATAAAAATGAAACCACACATAAACTAAAAAAAGTACAGTAGGCTTTCTGTATACCCAGGTTCTGCATCCTCATATACAACCAACCAACCGGGAAAATACTCAGAAAGAAAAATTTCAGAAAATTCCAAAGAGCAAAACTTGAACTTGACCAGCACCAGCAACTACTCACATAACAATTGCATTGTATTTACAACTATTTACATATCATTTACATCGTGTTAGGTACTATACATATTCTAGAGTCGATTTAAAGTATATGGGAGGATATGACTAGGTTATATGCAAATACTGTGCCATTTTATACAAGGGACTTGAGCATCCATTGCTCCAATTCGGGGATCCTGGAACCAATTCCCCAAGGATATCTAAGGATAACGATTCATGTGATTTGTACCTTCCCTGCCTTCAGAAGAGGTATATTTTAAAGCTGAATCAATCAAACTGCAGTTCCCTTTTCTCTTGAACTTGCGTATAGACTTTCTTACCATGATGAGGACCTGTGGCTTGTGTTTCTTGGACAAATCAATGATATCCACTCCATTATAATAGAGATTTTCAAAACAGCCATGAAAGTTTTTATGTGGGAATGCCACTGATTTTCCATGACCAGGAATCCCTCCGAAGCTGATCTTAGAAAGAAAAAAATGACATAAATAACATTGTTTAATGATTTTCTGATTACCTGACTAAACATGTATGATTATTGGGTATAATGGTAATTGTCTCAAATCTGCTTGGCATTATTTTATATTATCATGCTAATTTCAAAGGAGGTTTTATATGTATTTACCAATGCTTTATTTATTACACTGAGATAAATATATTAAATATCCTTCTTATAATTTGCTGCTACTCATATAGTTCTGTTATTTTTGTTGATGGGGAATATTGCATCTTTATGCCCATCGTAAATTTCGATTTTTGTGACAAGGCAGCCTACTGTGATGATATTCGACTTTATAAACTAGACTGTGGGATCCTGCTCTTTGCCACAACTCTGAGAGATGAGAATTACAAAGCCACTAATAATATCATTTAAGACCAGAATCTCCAGCTGGTCTCTGCTGCTGAGGCCACTCATACCAAGTGAATGTTGAAACCTGGTTTGCTGACAGATGTGCTCAGCAGAACTGGCAGAACAAACAATGCATTTCAGTGTATATTAGACACACGTGGGCAACATGCTGCAAATATCATCCAGTGTTTAAAAACCCCAAGAAACAGTATTCTGAGATCTGTGCATTTGGCTTTCTTGTTACTTAAAAAATTCAGATTGGAATATATGTGGATTACTTCTCTAAATTATCCTAGGTAGCTAATTCTGTTTAGGATTGCCCTAAAACAAAGAAATCTCCAAGGTAATATTCACAGCCAAACGCCAGATGGAATACAGAACTGTGTGAACAAATGCATTTAAAAATATTCTTTGTTGAACTGGTAGCTCTTCAAGTATGGATTTCCTAAATTTAACAACTATTTACTCTCATGTGAAGACTAACATCTGTAAGGAATAAAATGTCTCAATAGCTTGAGCATGTATCTTCCAGTGTGAAGTTACCACACATAGGAAATATTTTATCAGAGTTCTGAATTATTAGGAAAGGGAACTTTTCAACGTAGTAGTATTTTCTCTAGAAGATTACGCTGCAATCAAATGATAAAGTCTGTAATACTTAAAAGGTCATTTCACACCTTATAATCGAGATCCACATAGCTGGACTCTCCTTTTGCCCGAAAATGATGAGTGTGTGTATCCACAGTGAAGTTGACATCTGTACTGAGGAGCTCAATGAGAACAGAATGCCAGTGTTCATCGTCCAGCAGACTGCCCAGCATGAGAGCATCAGGCGAGGGCAAGTCAGCATGACCTGAAAAGAGAGGAAGTGTAAATGCACCGTTCCATCCAGCTCAATACCATGATTTCTTCAGTGTTTTCAGGTTTAGCATTTTTCACATCAGTTACACTTTGCTTACATTCTTTTATCCCAAGAACTGGCGAGCTGCTTTTATCTTAATCTTAAATACAATCTTCTTTGATATTGAGTAGCATCTTCTATCTAACTTGTTTTATTATTATTATGTACTGAATTTTCAATTTTCTTGAAAATATTTTCTTCCTAGGTCCTCATCCATAGGACTACTTCAAAAGTTTCCAATAAGCCACCCTTGTCATCATGATATTATCAGGTTATTTATTGAGCATCTACTACTGATCTTACATGATTATCAAGAAATAAAACTTTTTACATAAAAGCATACTGAAGAGCACACATGCTGTTCTTAGTATAGCTCAACTGTAGGTGACCACGTGTCCATTTGTCTGGACAGTTTTGGTCTTCAGAATAATTATTTATAGGGTCTACTTTTTTTCACAAAAGTGTTCTTTTTTGTTGTATGTTTGTTTTGTTTTTTAAAGAAAGGCAGACTGCCACATGGAATGCCTCATTTGGATGTGTCTGGAGTCTTGGAAGCTTGACGACCCTACGTTCTCCTGCAAATGGACCTTGAGAGCTTGTTTTGAGGTTCTAGCAGAGAAGCAAAGCTACGCATATACCCTTGACCAAAGAATGGCCCTCCTCTAGAGGAGAAGGTGGTCCTCTTCAACCAAGTGCGCAGCTTTGGGAGGAACGCATATGGAGCTGTGAGGGAGGAAGGGAACACCTTTCTAGCCAAGCCAGATCACCCTCACATCCAAAAGTACTCTGGTTTTAAATTAACTACTTAACTGCGAAGCAAAATCCATCACAAAGGATACTTTCATCTAAATAGTATTTCCCCAAAACACTTTTTTTTTTTTTTACCTGAATTAAGGAATAAGATGAGTTTTCCTTTAACTAACTCCAGGGTGATGTGTTTGTCATTTGGTCCTTCTCTGTGGAGTAGAATCCCATTGTTCTCTCTGGTTTTAAATTTCAGAGAAATAACTTCTTTGATTGGATTCATGGATTTATGATTAAATGTGTACAGCAAAGAACTCTTCCCATCAAAATGAACCATCTCGGATCCTACAATGGAAAACATTAATGTGGTCTAATTATAATACAGTCTTATCAGTGCGTTGAAATGTGTAAGTCAGCACACAGATATACACACATAGCATATCTCTGGCTTGTTTAGAGTATCTAACATATTTGACATATCTAAACTCCACTATTTGCCTTTTCTTCCATCTTCCCCAAAATGTATCATCTAGAAATGTTGGTTAATTTCAATTTCTCCTATCTTTTACTGGCCTATTTCCATCCTGTAAATAACAAAGATCAGGAAAAAAAGTTAAAAGTCAGTTTCCCCTGAATAAAATCTCCCTGTACATTTAATAATCATTCAACATTTCTGTTTTTCTGAAAAGCTATACTAGTTCTCACAGACTGGTAAGAAATTAATAATAGTGTCATTCAATGTAAAGGGCTTAATTATTTCTGAACCAGAAACTGACTTTTAACAATTCTCACATAAGCAGTCACTTTAATATATTTTTGTCTGGCCATAAAAGACACACATAAAGATACCAGATATACTAAATACTACTGCAGACCATATTAAAGGGTTCTCAGTAAACAGGGATGTATTTTTATTCTGACATTTTGATCCAGTGACAGCACAAGGGCACAGCTATTTTGTGTTGTACCTTAAGCACACTAGGGAGATTGTTTTGCCACGTACTCTGTGTCTAATGTGTACATGGACCTGCATTTCATTCAGGTTAACTATTTCCAGGGCTTCCCTTGTGGCTCTGCTGGAAAAGAATCTGCCTTCATTGCAGGAGACCTGGGTTTGATGCCTGGGTTGGGAAGATCCCCTGGAGAAGGAGAGGCTACCCACTCCAGTATTCTGGCCTGGAGAATTCCTGGACTGTATAGCACATGGGGTCGCAAAGAATCCAACATGACTGAGCAACTTTCATTTCTTTCAATCTGTGGGCTTCCCTGGTGGCTCAAACAGTAAAGCATCTGCCTGCAATGCGGGAGACCCAGGTTCGAAGATCCCCTGGAGAAGGAAATGGCAACCCACTCCAGTACTCTTGCCTGGAAAATTCCATAGATGGAGGAGCCTGGTGGGCTACAGTCCATGGGGTCGCAAAGGGTCGGACATGACTGAGAGACTTCACTTCACTTTAACTATTTCCAGAAAACCCTTTATATTCACAACTTAAAAAGAATCATCCATTTTATGCAGGTACCTTTTGAAAAATGCAGAAGTTTGATTCATGTCAGTCAGTCCAGTTCAGTCGCTCAGTCAACGGAACTGAACCAACTTTTTGCAATCCCATGGACTGCACCATGCCAGGCTTCATTGTCCATCACCAACTCCCAGAGCCTATTCAGAACTCACGTCCATCAATTCAGGGATGCCATCCAACTATCTTACCCTCTGTCATCCCCTTCTCCTCCCACCTTCAATCTTTCCCAGCATTAGGGTCTTTTCAGATGAGTCAGCTCTTCGTATCAGGTGGCCAAAGTATTGGAGTTTCAGCTTCAGCATCAGTCCTTCCAATGAATATTCAGGACTGATTTCATTTAGGATGGACTCGTTGGATCTCCTTGCAGTCCAAGGGACTCTCAAGAGTCTTCTCCAACACAATTCAAAGCATCAATTCATCAGCACTCAGCTTTCTTTATAGTCCAACTCTCACATCCATACATGACTACTGGAAAAAAAAAAAAGCCTTGACTAGACAGACCTTTGTTGGACAAGTAATGTCTCTGCTTTTTAATACGATATCTAGGTTGGTCATAGCTTTTCTTCCAAGGAGCAAGTGTCTTTTAATTTCATGGCTGCAGTCACCATCTGCAGTGATTTTGGAGCCCCAAATAATAAAGACTCTCACCATTTCCATTGTTTCCCCAACTATTTGTCATGAAGTTATGGGCCCAGATGCCATGATCTTAGTTTTCTGAATGTTGAGTTTTAAGCCAACTTTTTCACTCTCCTCTTTCCCTTTCATCAAGAGGCTCTTTAGTTCTTCTTCGCTTTCTGCCGTAAGGGTGGTGTCATCTGCATATCTGAGGTTATTGATATTTCTCCTGGCAATCTTGATTCTAGCTTGTGCTTTATCCAGTCTGATATTTCGTATGATGTTCTGAATATAAGTTAAATAAGCAGGGTGACAATATACAGCCTTAATGTACTCCTATCCCAATTTGGAACCAGACTGTTGTTCCATATCCAGTTCTAATTGTTGCTCCCTGACCTGCATGCAGATTTCTCTGGAGGCAGGTCAGGTGGTCTGGTATTCCCATCTCTTTCAGAATTTTCCAGTTTGTTGTGATACATGCCATCAAAGGCTTTGGCATAGTTAATAAACCAGAAGTAGCTGTTTTTCTGGAACTCTCTTGCTTTTTCAATGATTCAGTGGATGTTGGCAATTTGATCTCTGGTTCCTCTGCCTTTTCTAAATCCAGTTTGAACATGTGGAAATTCACAGTTCACATACTGTTGAAGCCTGGCTTGGAGAATTTTGAGCCTTACTTTACTAGCATGTGGGATGAGTGCAATTGTGTGGTAGTTTGAGCATTCTTCGACATTGCCTTTTTTTGGGATTGGAATGAAAACTGACCTTTTCCAGTCCTGTGGCCACTGCTGAGTTTTCCATATTTGCTGGCATATTGAGTGCAACACTTTCACAGCATCATCTTTTAGGATTTGAAATAGCTCTACTGGAATCACCTCCACTAGCTTTGTTCGTAGTGATGCTTTCTAAGGCCCACTTGGCTTCACATTTCAGGATATCTGGCTATTAGGTGAGTGATCACACCATTGTGGTTATCTGGGTCATGAAGATCTTTCTTGTATAGTTCTTCTGTGTATTCTTGCCACCTCTTCTCTTAGATTCACATATAAAATGTAAAATATATAAACTCTTAACTCTGTCTCTAAGCCATATAATCAAACAATTGTTCTTTGTTGCATAATTAAATAGACATGATTAATAAAAACATAACTCTGTTAAATTCAAATGTGTCCCTTAGAGTATAAGATAATAATAAACTAATGAAAACTTGACAGTAAAGAATTTAAATGCTTTCACATTTTTGCAGTATAGTTTATGTGTCACTGAAAGGCAATGCTTATTTTTGCAGTCAGTCGATAAATTTTTTTTCTGTAAGTGATTTTCCCAGGATTATTTTGATTGAATTATTTTTTTCCTCATCTTCCCTCTTGCTGTATTGCTTTGTAATAGTAATACTCATATTCTAGGGATCAGAATCTCTTGGAGTGTTTGTTAAACACAGACTGCTGGGTCCCATCTCAGGGTTTCTGACTGATCAGGTGTGTGTGTGTGTGAGGGGGGCGGCCCTGAGTATCTGGGTTTCTAAAAAGTCCCCTGTGATATTGATGCTGCTGATCTATGCCTATATTTTGAGAACCACTGCTCCAAATCACCTAAATTATATTTCCCAGAATATTCTCCTCAGGCAAAATGGAGTCATGAAAAATGTATTATGTGATAGAAACACAAAAACATGGCTTAAAAAAAATTCTTTTATCCTAATGTTTTGACTCTCTTTCTAACGTGATCACTAACACTAGTTTCTAGAACAATTAACCACATGTGAGTCATCAAATTATATTTTATGAGGCAGATTCAACATGTATTTTGACAGATTTTTTTAAGCCTAAAGTGACTAAATTATAATACAGATATGTAACCACTTAAAAATCATGTATCTTGTAACAGTTTAACTAAAATCTTAAATGATAATAACTTGAGCTCAATTGAAGAGGTTACTATAGAGATAAAATTCAAAAATTGCTTTTAGAAATCCAGACTTTTAAACTTCCCTTCATCTGACACCATCCACATCACACTGCAGCCTGTTATTGTACAGTCCCTCGAGCTAATTTTTCAAGATTTATTTAAAAAGAATCAAGCTTGAAAACAAAGAAGAGTTGGCAGAGAGTATAAGAACCTGCAAAGCCAAAAAACATTTGCTGGCTGATCCTTTACAGAAGTTTGCCATCCCCACTCAGCAGAACCACTTAGCGATTATTTCTGGACCTGGCTCCTGATGGTCAAGCAGTAAGAATGAACTCACAACCAGACATTTTGTGACTTTTCTACGATTGAAAAATCAAAAATCCTATTTTATCTAGGAAATCACAAATGTCATTATTTTTGTGGACTTTCCTATTACATAATTCAATATACTCTATTTTCGAATATATATTTTATGAGGTAAAGAATAGGTCAATATTTCTTCTCCTGGCTATATATTTCTGCGTATAATATAAAAGACTGGTTTCTATACACAGTCTTCCATAGCTTCAAATTCTACTTTGCCCAGGATTTTGCTTTGGTATAACGAAATTTTTTTATTAAAAAAACACTTCTTTCCATCTTCCCTATCCCCCAACCTCAAACTAATTTCCATCCATTCCACAAGCACAGCTTTATTTTCAGTTGATATTTATGCAAGTATTACAAACTCTGCTGGATGCTGGGACAAAACAGGAGAGGACAGATATGGCCCAGCCCTCCTGGAACTGACAGTTCTTCCCTCACTTTCTCATTTCTACTATCAGGAAAAAACAGATCGCACCTGTAATATCTAATGTCTTACTGTGGGTTGCTAGGAAACTACAGTGACAAGGAAATGTTTTAGAGCTCAGGATGGAGATAGGAGAAACAAAGACTTCTCTGGTGAAAGTGTTTGGAAAGAAAGAATGCAAAGAATCAAGATCATCTAGGTATCAAACTATCACACAATAAATACTCTTTATACAAAATTTACACATAGGCATTGGAAAGTCGCCAACCATGGTTCAAAAACTGGGCTGCAGTGTTAACCAAGAAGCCCTCCAGGTAAGCCCACACAACAAATAAGAATACACATGATCACATAGAATATTTAGATTGGAAACTCAGTTATAATAAGCCTCATTGAACAGAATCTATTTTATAAAATATCATTCACCACCAAGTGTTCATAAATTAATCTGAATATTTGAAAACAAATTGGCAAGTCAATATATATGTATATTTTAAAATTTAGCACTAAATACTGAAACATGATTCGTAAAAGCTAAATGTAAAAAATTTTAAGATAGTCATATTTTGGGATAGAGAGTATTTTGTTCAGTAAGTCAGCAGCAATGACCTCTCCCAATATGAATGGGGGAGAACACTTTGTGATCCTCCTTGAGTTTAATCTCCACTAAATAGAGGCTCCCTTTAGCTTCAAATCATCAATCATGCCATGACCTGCAGAAGCCAACTTTCATGTCTCAGGGCTTACTGGTAATGAATGCCAAGATGAACTCATTTCCACCAGTCCCCTAAGCATAAAATTTTTGCTATTGTACTCCTATAAAAGCAAATCAAATATTATATGCCCACAACTAATACAAATAATCCACTATATTTATTTGAATGAAAACACCAAAATAGTGCATTAAATTACCAATTGGCATCATACTTAACTTTTACAAGAAATCCTCATATTTATAAAATGCTTTTGTATGCAATTCAATTATTTAAACAATTGGGGTACTTGACACAGAAGTCACTCATTATGTGTTGAAATAGAAAGCAATAGTTTCCTCTATTGTAAGAGTACAGAACCTACCTTCCAAAAAGAGTAGGGGAAATGTGATATTTAGCTGAAAATAGGAAGTGTTTTTCCAATGTCACATGTTATAAACATTTGCTTTGTTAACTAAGGCTATATTTTGATAAATGCATCAGTAACAATATTATTAAAGAAAACCCCACACATGCTTGCCATTTTATCAGGAGGGAGAATAAGTTAGTGCTGATATATTTAGAGCCTCTGGATCTGGTCCCACAAACAGCCCTTCATAACACAGAACAGTTGCTCAGAGAAAGAATCTGTGAAGTTGTCCTGTAAGGATTTGAATATTGGTTCCATAGTGGAAAACTTACTCAACCTCTCTGTGCCTCAGTTTCCTCACCTGTAAAAGGATAAAGAAGTCTCTCCCACACAACACTAAGTATATTGTTACTAAAAAACTTATCTATACAGTATGTACAGCAATGTCTGAAACATGTCTAGTCCACAGTGGGCATGGGCTACATCATTATTGTTAGTAGTAAGTCACTTCAGTCATCTCTGACTCTTTGCCACCCAATGGACTGTAGCTCTCCTGGTTCCTCTGTCCATGGGATTCTCCAGGCAAGAATACTAGAGTGGGTTGCCATTTCCTTCTCCAGGGGCCCTTCCTGATTCAAAGATCAAACCTGCATCTCTGGCATCGCAGGCAGATTCTTTACCACTAAGCCAATAGGGAAGCCCCATCTTCTATTTATGTGAAGTGAAAGTCGCTCAGTCATGTCTGACTCTTTGAGACCCCATGGGCTATGCAGTCCATGGACTTCTCTAGGCCAGAATACTGGAGTGGGTAGCCTTTCCCTTCTCCAGGGAATCTTTATACTTGGACACAAATTGAGAATGAGAAATCCATGCCCAAATTTATTTGATCTACAAAGAATAGGCATTTCCCTTCACCTCTACTCACTCCTTAGTATCTAGGGGACAGAGATTGTGCCTTATTCACTTTATTCAGCAGGGTGGATTGCATGGGGTAAAAGTTTTGTAAACATGTATTGAACTAATACTTTTTCTAATCTAGTTTGAATATTTTCTTTTTCCATAATTGTAATGGATAATACAGATCAGCATTCCCTCATATGACTAAAGATCATTATTAACTTCTGGAGTTTTTATTTGTCATGGTGACTACTTATCCTTTCATCCTATGTTCCTCTATTCCTATTAATGCATTTTCGAAACTAAAATCTACTTCGAGTAGAATCAGTGCTTAACAGAAGGAAGTTCCACATGCAGACTTTTCTCTCAACGCTATCCCTAAATATTACAAAATAAACATTCTTTATTTTTATAAAACATTAGGAACAGGTTTATAAACATTGACATATGGTGCGGTTGTTACAAAGAACATTTTTCACTGCAACAATCAATGTATTTTTTTAAGTAAAATAAACACAAGGTTTTAAAACAGGCAAGTACATGTTCTAGTCCCTTCTTCTCTTCCCTCTTAACCCATTTGATTTTCAATGCATGATTTGACACAGGATGGAAGTGCCACTTGGATGACTGTAGACCCCGATGGGGGTCCCCATTCTGTGCCTATCTAGTCTACATTTCTGAATTCATGAACTATGTCCCTCATTTCTTCTCCCCTCCTCTCCTCTCTTCCTTTCTTCCCTCTCTCACTCCAACAATAAACACAGTGATGAATATAAAATTTCATTACAACTGTGGGGCTAATACAACACAATATGACGAGGGAACACTTGAGAATGACACTGAATATGAACATGTGGAGTCAAAGTAAATGGCAGAAAAGAATCAAAAGATGACTAAAAAACCTCATTAAAGAAATGATGGTGAAACTGCCGAGAATTATCTAGATGTCTGTGGAGAAGGCAATGGCACCCCACTTCAGTACTCTTGCCTGGAAACTCCCATGGATGGAGGAGCCTGGTGGGCTACAGTCCATGGGGTCGCTAGGAGCTGGACACGACTGAGCGATTTCACTTTCACTTTTCACTTTCATTCATTGGAGAAGGAAATGGCAACCCACTCCAGTGTTCTTGCCTGGAGGATCCCAGGGACGGGGGATCCTGGTGGGCTGCAGTCTATGGGGTTGCACAGAGTCGGACATGACTGAAGCAACTGAGCAGATGTCGGGGGCTTCATAGACCTGTGTCAAGGATGTCAAGTTGGAATTGATCAGACTGTATGTAAATGTTGCTGAAAACTTACGAAATGGGATGAAAGCTCAGAGAACAATTTTGAGTAGAATATATAGCCTAGAACAAGTCCATAAGAAATGTTAACTTTGAATGGATGGGAATGCTAGAGAGGCGAGGGGCAGGGGAAAGTGAAGAGTCTCATGCTAGATCCTGGCCTTGGTGTGTAGGTCAGTAGGGACTGTAAGAAGACCTGACACTTTCCACTTTTACTCTAGAAATGGGGGAAAGGCTTTTCAGTTAGTGAAAATATATATGCCAACCCAAGAACCCATGAAGATATGCAGTGTTTATAGGAATAGTAAATATCATTGTAAATGGAATGTAAAAAGATGACACTAGAAAGAGATAAGCAATCTAGACATTCTCTCACTAACAACAGGGCAGAGGAAGTACACATGAAAAAAAGATAATAATTATCACTTTGAGCTATAAACCAAATCAGATTAAATTACTACCAAAAATAAAAATGCAAAGTGCTACACTTCAATCATTATTAATAATAAGAATGAAGACAAAACAGAGCCGCTAATATTGAGAAATATACTTTGTGTTGTTTTACAAGTGATGATTATTTCCTGTTTGCATTTTTATGCTAGGAGTCCCTTATGCCCAACAGTTCATGTTTGCTGAATTTAGGATGCACGCAGGTTCCGTGACAGCTGTACAGTCAACTGGCCCTTCCAGGCACCAGACACTCAGCTTTGATCTTCCTAGTACTGACCTCTAACCCAAGAAACTGGAGTAGTATCTCTTCACCAAGAACATCAAGCTAACAGCAAATCCCCATCAAAGAGCATGTTCTGCTTTGAAGTCAGTAAACCTGAAGTTGCTTCCAGAGTAATGGGAAAAGGAGACATTAATTTCATGGGATCAAAGAGAAAGTCTAAATATCAGGCATCCTAGCCATCACAGCAGTGAGCACACTGACAGACCCCAGAACCAAAAGGATGGAAGGAAATACGAAAGAGGGAAAATAGGTTGATGGCAACCCAGCACCATCTATGCTGAATGGTCCACGGACTCATAAACACTAGAGAGCTGAGGTGGGGTTAGGAAGCAGAGCCAGAGTAGAACATGCCATTAGGAAGGGGTATGAAACAGAGGCTGAAGGTGACCCTTGAATGTGGGATGGGTGGCTTGGGTGAGCCTCAGCTCCAGAACCACCCATTGTCTATGGGGGTTATCAAAGTGGAACTGATACCTCCGCTGTTCAACAACTCACGCCCACGCCCATCCCTGCACCACAGGAACACTGAATTCCTACTCCCCCAGTTTACATATGTTGTTTTGTCTAACAAGCACCATCCCTACCCCCGTCTCACTGCCCATGACCTTAATTTTGAAAACTGAATTGTTTTGAAAAAGTTTCCTTTTCCAACCCAACCCCTCTATTCCCCATGCCCCATCATCATGTTACAATATATTTGCTTTGTATAATTTTATGACTTCTCATAAACTCCTGACAAAGAAATAAATAATCTCAAAATCATCCTCCACATACAACCCAGTTCTCTGCAGATAAATTCACATATGACCAGTGAGGGAATAAAGAAATCAATGTCTGAATAGAATGGTAGTCGTGAATACAAAATGAGGAAAAAAGACAGTTTTAAATCTTAGATCCAATATGTGATAGCTCTCGCAAATATCTAATTTCTCAAAGGTTTGGTTTCTTTCTTTTCTGAAGCAGTGAGGTTACTACTATACTGAATTCATTTGGTTAGAGTGGGAGTTGAATGAGAAAATGTTGCAGGGGGTAGGATTTGACATATTAAATATCCTGTGTATGGTATATCTTATGGTTACACTTCTCTACAAAGTTAATACTTTGATCAGGGACAGAATGAAGTGTGACAAAAACTCTAAGATGTTCCCAACCAACTTATTCTTCAGGTCACTCTTCCAGTTTCTAGAAGATTATATTTTAAATTAATTTTTTCATTTTTGTGTTCATTTACAAAATACCAGAATATTCTAGACCTTCAAAATGGCAGCTGTAGATTTGATCCCCCATGTATTTCATGGAATGCTTTTACGCTTGTCTTTATGCTCAAATTGACTGCCAGCATCTTCATTTTTATTGTCAGTGGGGAAAAGCCAGAAGACATAAAACATAAATGATGTTCAAAAGAAGTTTCCACAGCGACGCAAGTAGAGAGAAAAGTGAGTCACCATGGGGACCAGGGAACATGGGGACATCTGTTCTTACCCGTTTTCCCACAGGAGGATCATTCCATCAATCACAATAAATACAACTGCTCTTGATTTGAGCTTTGTTTATTTTATGAAGTGCCTGCTATATAACAGGTATTCGGCTAACCTCTGACAATCTAAGATTTTAAAGCTCATTTCGGGTCCTCCTCCGAATTCAACCTTAAAATAACTGTAATATTATTAAGACTTTCCATAAAATCAGTTTTGCCTGCACAGATATTTAAAAAGCTGAAAAGTCAAGTTCCGTTTTCAATTTAGTGTTTAGAACACAACACTCCACCAAAACCTTCATTTGAGGAATAAACACCACTTACTGTAGGCACATCCATACACTTCAATCCGCATCCCAATCCTGCCTTTGGGGTTCCAGGTTAAGGGGAGGAAGCGCAGGAATCTGGCTTCGAAGGTAGGCTGGAGTCTGTAGTGTACCACACTGTCTGCATTTGTGTTTCCTGGAAAACCCTGAGAGAAAACAGAGAAAGGAATCAATGTGTCTGCATAACACCATCTTCCTGCTCTCACCTCACAGGCTCATAATGGCAAACAATGCTTCACTTTGTTAGTATGCAAATTCATGGCTGCTTTAGAGCAACTCTGCTAATTTCTCAGGCATGTGACAATCTCTCTTCAATGCCTGGATTAGTCATCACCATCTAAACTTTCCTTATTTGTAGGGTAGTTTAAGCTTCAATGGCACCATTAAACTGGCTATAAACCTGCTGCTTTCGAAGACTTGCTTTTAGAAAGTGGCTCAGCCCCCACCTAAATCATTTCCTAATCTCCAAGTAGTCAAGACACACAACCTCACTTTCAGCACAAACAAGCACAATGTCAGCTTGCAGGATGTACAAAAAGAATCCTAGACCCTAAAACTTGAGAGGTGGGAGGGATCTGACCAGTGTTCTAGTTCAAAACCTTTAACTTATAAATGCAAAAATGTTAGTTACTTAGACATGTCTGACTCTTTGCAACCCCAGAGACTGTAGCCTGCCGGGCTTCTCTGTCCAAGGGATTTCCCAGGCAAGAATACTGGAGTGGGTTGGCATGCCCTCCTCCAGGGGATCTTCCCAACCCAGGGATTGAACCTGCATTTCCTGCACTGTAGGTAGATTCTTCACTGCTGAACCACCAATGCAAAACTCAAGCCTAAGGAAATGAAGAGTCTATGCAGGCAGGACAGCTATTCTCCACTGTGGCCAGGACAAGATCATGGGGATTCAAATTTTGATCTGTGTTCACTGCGCTTTGTCAGGGTGCCCCAAGTTATCAGCATTTAGAAGCTGCTTGGGGAAACACACCAACGCCACCAGCCACAAGATAAGAGTTGTGATTTCTCAACTGTGGGCATCTGGCTTCATGCTAGAAGGGGTCAGCATGAGAGCAAAGAAACTTGTTATAAGCAGTATGACTTCTTTTTCATGGTGTTCTTTTTAATGTAAATATCAGAAAGTAGGGAAACCAAAAAATGGATGGTATTGTTGTAGACATATACATCAATTACAGATATGTTACTAATGACTTATTCATTTTAAAAAGACCTACATGTAGGTGAGAAAGCTTGCATAAACACAGCACAAACTCCAACACACAGGAAGTGCATTCCAATGTAACTTCTCCAGTCATCCTGGCAGACCTCTCTTTAATAGTGTTTACTGTTCTGTTGTTTAGTCACTTAGTTGCACCTGGTTCTTTGCTACCCCATGGACTGTAGCCCACCAGGTTCCACTGTCCATGGGATTTCCCAGGCAAGAATACTGAAGTGGATTGCCATTTCCTTCTTCAGGGGATCTTCCTGACCCAGGGATTAAATCCACTTCTCCTGCTTGGCAGGTGGATTCTTTACTATTTCCCAGGCTTCCCACCTGGTCAGATCAGATCAGATCAGATCAGTCGCTCAGTCATGTCCGACTCTTTGTGACCGCATGAATCGCAGCACGCCAGGCCTCCCTGTCCCTCACCAACTCCCGGAGTTCACTCAGACTCATGTCCATCGAGTCAGTGATGCCATCCAGCCATCTCATCCTCTGTCATCCCCTTCTCCTCCTGCCCTCAATCTTTCCCAGCATCAGGGTCTTTTCCAATGAGTCAACTCTTCGCATGAGGTGGCCAAAGTACTGGAGTTTCAGCTTTAGCATCATTCCTTCCAAAGAAATCCCAGGGCTGATCTCCTTCAGAATGGACTGGTTGGATCTCCTTGCAGCCCAAGGGACTCTCAAGAGTCTTCTCCAACACCACAGTTCAAAAGCATCAATTCTTCGGCTCTCAGCCTTCTTCACAGTCCAACTCTCACATCCATACATGACCACAGGAAAAACCATAGCCTTGACTAGACGAACCTTTGTTGGCAAAGTAATGTCTCTGCTTTTGAATATGCCATCTAGGTTGGTCATAACTTTCCTTCCAAGGAGTAAGCGTCTTTTAATTTCATGGCTGCAGTCACCATCTGTAGTGATTTTGGAGCCCAGAAAAATAAAGTCTGACACTGTTTCCACTGTTTCCCATCTATTTCCCATGAAGTGGTGGGACCGGATGCCATGATCTTCGTTTTCTGAATGTTGAGCTTTAAGCCAACTTTTTCACTCTCCTCTTTCACTTTCATCAAGAGGCTTTTTAGTTCCTCTTCACTTTCTGCCATAAGGGTGGTGTCATCTGAATATCTGAGGTTATTGATATTTCTCCCGGCAATCTTCATTCCAGCTTGTGTTTCTTCCAGTCCAGCACGGAATACTGCATGATGTACTCTGCATCTAAGTTAAATAAACAGGGTGACAATATACAGCCTTGATGAACTCCTTTTCCTATTTGGAACCAGTCTCTTGTTCCATGTCCAGTTCTAACTGTTGCTTCCTGACCTGCATACAAATTTCTCAAGAGGCAGATCAGGTGGTCTGGTATTCCCATCTCTTGAAGAATTTTCCACAGTTTATTGTGATCCACACAGTCAAAGGCTTTGGCCCAGAGTTTATTGTATGTGAGCGCATGCTAGGTCACTTCAGTCGTGTCTGACTCTTTGAGGCCCTATGGACTGTAGCCCCTGTAGGCTCTTCTGTCCATGGGACTCTACAGACAAGAATATTGGAGTGGGTTGTCATTTCCTTCTTCAGGGGATCTTCCTGACCCAGGGATTAAATCCACATCTCCTGCTTGGCAGGTGGATTCTTTACTATTTCCCAGGCTTCCCACCTGGTAAGCCCAGAGTTTATTGTACGTGAGCTCATACTAAGTCGCTTCAGTCATGTCTGACTCTGCGGCCCCATGGACTGTAGCCCCTGTAGGCTCTTCTGTCCATGGGACTCTACAGACAAGAATACTGGAGTGGGTTGCCATTTCCTTCTCCAAAGGATCTTCCCAACCCAGAGATCAAGCCTGCATTTCCTGCGGCTCCTGGATTGCAAGTGAATTCTTTACCACTAAGCCCCTGGGGAAGCCCCAGAGTTTACTGTACTTTAAAAAATGATGGGTGGGTTTCAGATGAAATGAATCTAGCTGCCTCATATTATAGAATCTACTTCCCTCTCACCTCTGCCATCTTGCCAATCTTGGTACATTAACAACTGTACATCAATCTCTGTCCTGAAGTTTCATGACAATCTGAAAGAGCATCACAAGTCATCTGTAAAGAATTCCTTTTGTCTCTGCCTTCAAAGAGAAACCATGTGAAACCAAGCAGGATCACATGGGACCTTCCTGGAAGAGACTCCCCTGCACCATGCCCTCCACTTGTCTCCTATCTATAGAGAAACTTTAGCTTCCTAGGCCTTCCCTGAGTTCCAAAGAGTAAATTTAATCATAGAAGTGAAAAAATGCAAAAAAAAAAAAAGAAATAAAGCAAAATAATAAGTTTAGCTATTAAAGTTAAAGACCTTTAGCTATTAAAGTGAAAGACCTTTAGTACCTCCTCAAGGGCTATAGATATTATTTTGAGCCATGTCCTTTGAGCTGTTTTGAAAGTAGAAAAACCTCCACTAGGTGCAAGAAGTTAACTGTATGCTGCCCATAAGCACATAGATCCCAGACGGGTTGGAATCAGAAGTTGATGATGTTGACTCCTGATTATCTCATCACCAACCAATCAGAAGAATGTCCATGAGCTGATCACATACCTCACAAACCCCCTTTCCTTACCTATCTTTAAAAATCTTCCCCTGAAAGCCATTGGGGAGTTTCAGTTCAGTTCTGTCTCTCAGTCGTGTCTGACTCTTTGCGACCCCATGAATCGCAGTACGCCAGGCCTCCCTGTCCATCACCAACTCCTGGAGTTCACTCAGACTCACATCCATCGAGTTGGTGATGCCATCCAGCCATCTCATCCTCTGTCATCCCCTTCTCCTCCTGCCCCCAATCTCTCCCAGCATCAGAGTCTTTTCCAATGAGGCAACTCTTCCCATGAGGTGGCCAAAGTACTGGAGTTTCAGCTTTAACATCATTCCTTCCAAAGAAATCCAAGGGCTGATCTCCTTTAGAATAGACTGGTTGGATCTCCTTACAGTCCAAGGGACTCTCAAGAGTCTTCTCCAACACCACAGTTCAACAGCATCAATTCTTCAGCACTCAAGCTTTCTTCACAGTCCAACTCTCACATCCCTACATGACCACTGGAAAAACCATAGCCTTGACTAGACGGACCTTTGTTGGCAAAGTAACGTCTCTGCTTTTCAATATGCTATCTAGGTTGGTACTAACTTTTCTTCCAAGGAGTAAGCATCTTTTAATTTCATGGCTGCAGTCACCATCTGCAGTGATTTTGGAGTTTAGGTCTTTTTAAAAATACATATATGTTTATTTTTAATTGAAGTATAATTGGTTTACAGTATTGTATTGGTTTCTGCCAAACATCAATATGGTTTGAGTTCTCTGAGTCATACAGCAAATTCTCATTGGCTATCTATTTTATATATGGTAATATATGTTTGCAAGTTACTCTCTCCAAACATCCCACCCTCTCCTTCCTCCCACCCCCACTGTGTCTATAAGTCTGTTCTCTATGTCCGTCTCCACTGCTGCCCTGCAAATGATTTCATCAGTACCATCTTTTTAGATTCCATATATATAATATTAATCACTCTTTAAGCACTACCTACCAGGACTCCTTGCTTGGCACCCTGCAATTAACGCTTTACTTTCCTTCACCACAACTCAATGTCAGTAGATTGGCTGTACTGCATGTGGGCAAGTGGACCCAAGTTTGGTTTGGTAATTGAACTGCAGGGTTCCTCTTTCTCTCCACCTGAGCCCTAGGACCTCCTATAGCCTCCAATGAACCAGGACTTTTACCAGCTCTTTCCACCTTGAGCATTTTAGAGTCACAAGGCCAAGTTTCTGTGCTTAAAACTCTATATCTCTTTTTAAAATTATTTCCATTGATTCTTCATGATATTCTTAACCAATTTTCCCAGGTGGTCTGTGCTCCAGGGAAGCCATAACCACTTAAGGTATTCCTAAGGATAACACAGCATCTTAACAGAAAACGCTGTCCCATCTAAGGACCTGACCAGTTTAAGCTCTGAAAAAAAAGAGTAAGGTCTCTTAGGTGTATGTGTCTCTTTTGAAATCTACTGTCAAATGTTAAGGCTATCTAAATTCCACCAATTTTTTGGAACCCATAATCAAAACATAAAACGTAGAGTTATTTTGGGGTGGGCTACCTTCAAATTCTGCACTCTTTGATCTCACAAAATTTTATTATTCAGAAATCAAAGATGTCACACAACAGACCTCCATTTAATAATAATAAACTCAGGGAACAAAAAGAGGTTGATTCTTTCTCATGCTCACTGGAAGTACAGGGACAAACCCACCTAATCTGCCAATGCAGTTAATACAAACAGCCAGATGTATTTATGCCACCAAAGAACAAGACTCCTTAAATCAACCAGGAATGGTGTCTGCCTAGTTATTTAGCTTTGCAAAATGCTGGGCCAGGTTTAACAAACAGATCAAACCAAGCCAAACTGGTAATCAAGTTTGTGAACCATCACCACCAGGAAGATTTCCTTGGTATAAACAAATGGAAATAATAAAAGAGAAGACTCAAACGTAATAAGTATGCATATTCCAGAGGTTGTGGTGCTGCTTCTTGGCTAATGAATGAAATGCCACCATAAGGTCATTTCATTATTTATCTTGTTCAATGAAAGTAAAATCTTTGACCTATATCATCTTTTCTTTCAAATGTTAACAATTGCTATGCCAAGATCAGGTAACCTTTTTTACCACATCTCTACTCCAAAGAAGAACTCAAAAACATCCACTCCCCAACTTTATATTGAACCCCAGGCTGATATATGTAGAAGTAGCATTTTCTCAGCTCCACCACTGGCTAGGATGTGGCACTAAGCTGATATTGTCTGTTGCAAGTCACAGTTCTTTTGTCTACAAAACCAGTTTGATAAAATGTACTCTAAAGTTTGCAGTACTAATTGAGAAAAATATCTGAAATGTAAGCCACTCACTTACTATCTATGTAAACGTTCCAAAAGTCATGGCTGCAAGTACTATGGCCATGGCTGATATTGGGTTATCGTTGTATCTGGCAGAGACAGCTTATCTGTCAGACTCTGAAAGCTGTTCTTAATATTTTATCTCAGGTTCAATATCCAAGCACTTGCATGTGTGTGTTCAGTCGTGTCCAACTATTAATGACTCCATGGACTGTAGCCCCGCAGGCTCTTCAGTTCAGTTCAGTTCAGTTCGGTCGCTCAGTCGTATCCGACTCTGGGACCCCATGAATTGCAGTATGCCAGGTCTCCCTGTCCATCACCAACTCCTGGAGTTCACCCAAACTCATGTCCATTGAGTCAGTGATGCCATCCAGCCATCTCATCCTCTGTCATCCCCTTCTCCTCCTGCCCCCAATCTCTCCCAGCATCAGAGTCTTTTCCAATGAGTCAACTCTTTGCATGAGGTGGCCAAAGTACTGGAGTTTCAGTTTTAGCATCAGTCTTTCCAAAGAAATCCCAGGACTGATCTATTTTAGAATGGACTTGTTGAATCTCCTTGCAGTCCAAGGGACTCTCAAGAGTCTTCTCCAACACCACAGTTCAAGAGCATCAATTCTTTGGCACTCAGCTTTCTTCACAGTCCAATTCTTACATCCATACATGACCACTGGAAAAACCATAGCCTTGACTAGATGGACCTTTGTTGGCAAAGTAATGTCTCCGCTTTTTAATATGCTGTCTAGGTTGGTCAGAACTTTTCTTCCAAGGAGTAAGTGTCTTTTAATTTCATGGCTGCAATCACCATCTGCAGAGATTTTGAAGCCCAAAAAAACAAAGTCTGACACTGTTTCCCCATCTATTCCCATGAAGTGATGGGACCAGATGCCATGATCTTCGTTTTCTGAATGTTGAGCTTTAAGCCAACTTTTTCACTCTCCTTTTTCATTTTCATCAAGAGGCTTTTTAGTTCCTCTTCAATTTCTGCCATAAGGTTGGTGTCATTGTGTATCTGAGGCTATTGATATTTCTGCTGGCAATCTTGATTCCAGCTTGTGTTTCTACCAGCCCACTGTTTCTCATGATGTACTCTGCATATAAGTTAAATAAGCAGGGTGACAATATACAGCCTTGATGTACTCCTTTTCCTATTTGGAACCAGTCTGTTGTTCCATGTCCAGTTCTAACTGTTGGTTCCTGAGCTGCATATAGGTTTCTCAAGAGGCAGGTCAGGTGTTCTGGTACTCCCATCCCTTTCAGAATTTTACAGTTTATTGTGATCCACACAATAAAGTCAAAGGCTTTAGCATAATCAATAAAGCAGAAATAGATGCTTTTCTAGAACTCTCTTGCTTTTTCCATGATCCAGCAGATGTTGGCAATTTTATCTCTGCTTCCTCTGCCTTTTCTAAAACCAGCTTGAACATCTGGAAGTTCACAGTTCATGTATTGCTGAAGCCTGGCTCTTCAGTCCATGGAATTTTCCAGGCAAGAACCCTGGAGTAGGTTGCCATTTCCTACTCCATAATATCTATGACATCCAGGTAAACTGGAAAGGAACATCACTTTCTACATTCACTGTAATTCCAACATTATAATTGAAACTAAGAAGTAAAGTTGAAATTTATTTTAGCATAGCTAGGAAATGAAATTATTTGCTAGGAATATTTAATTTTTAAAATTTTCCTTATACATTATTACTTCTTTCTGAAGTACTCTGTTTATTGAATACAAACTGTATTTCAGATTGGTATGATGATAATGTTCTAAAACAAAAGGGATTTCTCTTTTTGTTTTATTGAAATTTAAGACAGAATACTCTTTGAGAAATACTTCAAGTGAGAATAACCAATGCTAATAGTCTATGAATAGAGGAGCTTAAGAACTTACTGTTTACAGTTTCTGAGATCTGCATACAAAACATTCACTATACGTGATTTTAATCCTAATCAACATTTGGATTGTATGTATGTATGTATGTATACGTACATGTGGGCTTCCCTGGTAGCTCAGCTGGTAAAGAATCTGCCTGCAATGCAAGAGACCCTGGTTCGATTCCTGGGTGTGGAAGATCCCCTGGAGAAGGGATAGGCTACACACTCCAGTATTCATGGGCTTCCCTGGTGGCTCAGATGGTAAAGAATCTGTCTGCAAAGCAGGAGACCTGGGTTCAACCCCTGGTTTGGGAATATCCCCAGGAGGAGGGAATGGCAACCCACTGCAATATTCTTGCCTGAAGAATTTTCATGGACAAAGGAGCCTGGTGGGCTATGGTCACAAAGAGTCAGACATGACTGAACGACTAAGCACAGCACATACATACCTGTACCCATGGGATTATCTTAAATCATTCTAATTTTAAGAAATTACATTATTTTGTCTTATATAGAACTATTAATAGTTCCTTTGCAAATAAATAAATGATACATTTCTTTAAGATACAGAAATTTAAGTGAAATTAATTTGGAGTAGAATGTATCTCTAGTAACACCCCACTCTGACATCTGGGGTTTATTACTGAAATGATCTCATATTTTTTACTAAGCTGACTTTTTTTTTTTTAACTTTACAATATTGTATTGATTTTGCCATACATCAAAATGAATCCGCCACAGGTATACATGTGTTCCCCATCCTGAACCCTCCTCCCTCCTCCCTCCCCATACCATCCCCCCGGGTTGTCCCAGTGCACCAGCCCCAAGTATCCAGTATCGTGCATCGAATCTGGACTGGCGACTTGTTGCATATATGATATTATGCATGTTTCAATGCCATTCTCCCAAATCATCCCACCCTCTCCCTCTCCCACAGAGTCCAAAAGACTGTTCTATACATCAGTGTCTCTTTTGCTGTCTCGTATACAGGGTTATTGTTACCATATTTCTAAATTCCGTATATATGCATTAGTATACTATATTGGTGTTTTTCTTTCTGGCTTACTTCACTCTGTATAATAGGCTCCAGTTTCATCCACCTCATTAGAATTGATTCAAATGTATTCTTTTTAATGGCTGAGTAATACTCCATTGTGTATATGTACCACAGCTTTCTTATCCATCCATCTGCTGATGGACATCTAGGTTGCTTCCATGTCCTGCCTATTATAAACAGTGCTGTGATGAACATTGGGGTACACAGTCTCTTTCAATTCTGGTTTCCTCGGTGTGTATGCCTAGCAGTGGGATTGCTGGATCATAAGGCAGTTCTATTTCCAGTTTTTTAAGGAATCTCCACACTGTTCTCCATAGTGGCTGTACTAGTATGCATTCCCACCAACAGTGTAAGAGGGTTCCCTTTTCTCCACACCCTCTCTAGCATTTATTGCTTGTAGACTTCTGGATTGCAGCCATCCTGACTGGCGTGAAATGGTACCTCATAGTGGTTTTGATTTGCATTTCTCTGATAATGAGTGATGTTGAGCATCTTTTTATCACCATTGCAATGAAAAGAATAAAATACTTAGGAATATATCTACCTAAAGAAACTAAAGACCTATATATAAAAAACTATAAAACACTGGTGAAAGAAATCAAAGAGGACACTAATAGATGGAGAAATATACCAGGTTCATGGATTGGAAGAATCAATACAGTGAAAATGAGTATACTACCCGAAGCAATTTATAGATTCAATGCAATCCCTATCAAGCTACCAATGGTATTCTTCACAGAGCTAGAACAAATAATTTCACAATTTGTATGGAAATACAAAAAACCTCGAATAGCCAAAGCGATCTTGAGAAAGAAGAATGGAACTGGAGGAATCAACCTGCCTGACTTCAGGCTCTACTACAAAGCCACAGTCATCAAGACAGTATGGTACTGGCACAAAGACAGAAATATAGATCAATGGAACAAAATAAAAAGCCCAGAGATAAATCCACGCACCTATGGACACCTTATCTTTGACAAAGGAGGCAAGAATATACAGTGGATTAAAGACAATCTCTTTAACAAGTGGTGCTGGGAAAACTGGTCAACCACTTGTAAAAGAATGAAACTAGAACACTTTCTAACACCATACACAAAAATAAACTCAAAAATGGATTAAAGATCTAAGCGTAAGACCAGAAACTATAAAACTCCTAGAGAGAACATAGGCAAAACACTCTCTGACATATATCACAGCAGATCCTCTATGACCCACCTCCCAGAATATTGGAAATAAAAGCAAAAAACCTCAAATGGGAATTAAACTTAAAAATAAAAGCACAACAAAGGAAACTATAAGCAAGGTGAAAAGAAAGCCTTCAGAATGAGAGAAAAATAATAGCAAATGAAGCAACTGACAAACAACTAATCTCAAAATATACAAGCAACTCCTACAGCTCAATTCCAGAAAAATAAATGACCCAATCAAAAATGGGCCCACAAAACTAAATAGACATTTCTCCAAAGAAGGCAAGATGGTAGGAGGGATGAAATCACGTTTAGAATCAAACCCCATAACCCCCAGAGACGCTCAGAGGGCTCAAACATACCTTGTGTGCACCAGGACTCAGAGACCCCACAGAGACTGAGACAGAACTGTGTTTGAGTGTCTCCTGTGAAGGTATGGGTCAGCAGTGGCCTGCTGCAGGGGCAAGGACTCTGGGTGCAGTAGACCTGGGTATGGAATAAGCCCTCTTGAAGGAGGTCGCCATTAACCCACCACAGAGCCACTAGAACTCACACAGGACTGGGGAAACAGACTCTAGGTGGGCACAAACAGAACCTTGTGCACACTAGACCCAGGGGAAAAGAGCAGTGACCCCAAAAGAGACTGACCCAGACTTGCCCATGAGTGTCCAGGAGTCTCTGGCAGAGGCATGGGTTGGTGGTGGCCTGCTATTGGGTTGGGGGCACTGAGTGTAGCATTCATCACCATTATCTTCATTACCTCCACCATAGTTTGGCCTCAGGTCGAATAACAGGGAGGGGATATAGCTCCAGCCTTCAACAGAAAATAGGATTACAATTTACTGAGCATGGCCCTGCCTATCAGAACAAGACCCAGTTTCCCCTTCAGCCAGTCTCTCCCAACAGGAACCTTTCATAAGCCTCTTATCCTTCTCCATCAGAGGGCAGACAGACTTAAAACCACAATCACAGAAAACTAACCAATCTGATCACATGGACCACAGATCAGTCCCTCAGTCGTGTCCGACTCTTTGCAACCCCATGAATCGCAGCACGCCAGGCCTCCCTGTCCATCACCAACACCCAGAGTTCACTCAGACTCATGTCCATCGAGTCAGTGATGCCATCCAGCCATCTCATCCTCTGTCGCCCCCTTCTCCTCCTGCCCCCAATCCCTCCCAGCATCAGAGTCTTTTCCAATGAGGCAACTCTTTGCATGAGGTGGCCAAAGTACTGGAGTTTCAGCTTTAACATCATTCCTTCCAAAGAAATCCCAGGGCTGATCTCCTTCAGAATGGACTGGTTGGATCCCCTTGCAGTCCAAGGGACTCTTAAGAGTCTTCTCCAACACCACAGTTCAAAAGCATAAATTCTTAGGCGCTCAGCCTTCTTCACAGTCCAACTCTCACATCCATACATGACCACAGGAAAAACCATAGCCTTGACTAGATGAACCTTTGTTGGCAAAGTAATGTCTCTGCTTTTGAATATGCTATCTAGGTTGGTCATAACTTTCCTTCCAAGGAGTAAGTGTCTTTTAATTTCATGGCTGCAGTCACCATCTGTAGTGATTTTGGAGCCCAGAAAAATAAAGTCTGACACTATTTCCACTGTTTCCCCATCTATTTCCCATGAAGTGGTGGGACCAGATGCCATGATCTTCGTTTTCTGAATGTTGAGCTTTAAACCAACTTTTTCACTCTCCACTTTCACTTTCATCAAGAGGCTTTTGAGTTCCTCTTCACTTTCTGCCATAAGGGTGGTGTCATCTGCATATCTGAGGTTATTGAGATTTCTCCCAGCAATCTTGATTCCAGCTTGTGTTTCTTCCAGTCCAGCGTTTCTCATGATGTACTCTGCATATAAGTTAAATAAGCAGGGTGACAATATACAGCCTTGACGAACTCCTTTTCCTATTTGGAACCAGTCTGTTGTTCTATGTCCACTTCTAACTGTTGCTTCCTGACCTGCATACAAATTTCTCAAGAGGCAGATCAGGTGGTCTGGTATTCCCATCTCTTTCAGAATTTTCCACAGTTTATTGTGATCCACACAGTCAAAGGCTTTGGCATAGTCAATAAAGCAGAAGTAGATGTTTCTCTGGAACTCTCTTGCTTTTTCCATGATCCAGTGGATGTTGGCAATTTGATCTCTGGTTCCTCTGCCTTTTCTAAAACCAGCTTGAACATCAGGAAATTCACAGTTCACATATTGCTGAAGCCTGGCTTGGAGAATTTTGAGCATTACTTTGCTGGCGTGTGAGATGAGTGCAATTGTGTGGTAGTTTGAGCATTATTTGGCATTGCCTTTCTTTGGGATTGGAATGAAAACTGACCTTTTCCAGTCCTGTGGCCACTGCTGAGTTTTCCAAATTTGCTGGCATATTGAGTGCAGCACTTTCACAGCATCATCTTTCAGGATTTGGAATAGCTCAACTGGAATTCCATCACCTCCACTAGCTTTGTTCATAGTGATGCTTTCTAAGGCCCACTTGACTTCACATTCCAGGATGTCTGGTTCTAGGTCAGTGTTGACACCATCGTGATTATCTGGGTCATGAAGATCTTTTTTGTACAGTTCTTCTGTGTATTCTTGCCATCTCTTCTTAATATCTTCTGCTTCTGTTAGATCCATACCATTTCTGTCCTTTATCGAGGTCATCTTTGCATGAAATGTTCCTTTGGTGTCTCTGATTTTCTTGGAGAGATCCCTAGTCTTTCCCATTCTGTTGTTTTCCTCTATTTCTTTGCATTGATCGCTGAAGAAGGCTTTCTTATCTCTTCTTGCTATCTTTGGAACTCTGCATTCAGATGTTTATATCTTTCCTTTTCTCCTTTGCTTTTCGCTTCTCTTCTTTTCACAGCTATTTGTAAGGCCTCCCCAGACAGCCATTTTGCTTTTTTGCATTTCTTTTCTATGAGAATGGTCTTGATCCCTGTCTCCTGTACAAAATCACAAACCTCATTCCATAGTTCATCAGGCACTCTGTCTATCAGATCTAGGCCCTTAAATCTATTTCTCAATTCCACTGTATAATCATAAGGGATTTGATTTAGGTCATACCTGAATGGTTTAGTGGTTTTCCCTACTTTCTTCAATTTAAGTCTGAATTTGGCAGTAAGGAGTTCATGGTCTGAGCCACAGTCAGCTCCCGGTCTTGTTTTTGCTGACTGTATAGAGCTTCTCCATCTTTGGCTGCAAAGAATATAATCAATCTGATTTCATTGTTGACCATCTGGTGATATCCATGTGTAGAGTCTTCTCTTGTGTTGTTGGAAGAGGTTGTTTGTTATGACCAGTGCATTGACAGAATGTGGTCCACTGGAGAAGGGAATGGAAAACCACTTCAGTATTCTTGCCTTGAGAACCCCATGAACAGTATGAAAAGGCAAAATGATAGGATACTGAAAGAGAAACTACCCAGGTCAGTAGGTGCCCAATATGCTACTGGAGATTAGTGGAGAAATAACTCCAGAAAGAATGAAGGGAGGGAGCCAAAGCAAAAACAATACCCAGCTGTGGATGCGACTGGTGATAGAAGCAAGGTCCAATGCTGTAAAGAGCAATACTGCATAGGAACCTGGAATGTCAGGTCCATGAATCAAGGCAAATTGGAAGTGGTCAAACAAGAGATGGCAAGAGTGAATGTCGACATTCTAGGAATCAGCAAACTGAAATGGACTGGAATGGGTGAATTTAACTCAGATGACCATTATATCTACTACTGCGGGCAGGAATCCCTCAGAAGAAATGGAGTAGCCATCATGGTCAACAAAAGAGTCCGAAATGCAGTACTTGGATGCAATCTCAAAAACGACAGAATGATCTCTGTTCGTTTCCAAGGCAAACCATTCAATATCACAGTAATCCAAGTCTATGTCCCAACCAGTAATGCTGAAGAAGCTGAAATTGAATGGTTCTATGAAGACCTACAAGACCTTTTAGAACTAACATCCAAAAAAGATGTCCTTTTCATTATAGGGGACTGGAATGCAAAAGTAGGAAGTCAAGAAACACCTGGAGTAACAGGCAAATTTGGCCTTGGAATATGGAATGAAGCAGGGCAAAGACTAATAGAGTTTTACCAAGAAAATGCACTTGTCCTAACAAACACCCTCTTCCAACAACACAAGAGAAGACTCTACACATGGACATCACCAGATCGTCAACACCGAAACATGGACCACAGCCCTGTCTAACTCAGAGAAACTATAAGCCATGCCATGTAGGCCCACCTAAGACAGATGGGTCATAGTGGAGAGTTCTGACAAAATGTGGTTCACTGGAGAAGGGAATGGCAAACCACTTCAGTATTCTTGCCTTGAAAACCCCATGAACAGTATGAAAGGGCAAAAATATAGGGCACTAAAAGATGAACTCCCCAGGTTGGTAGGTGCCCAATATGCTACTGGAGATCAGTGGAGAGCTAACTCCCAAAAGAATAAAAAGATGGAGCCAAAGCAAACACAACACTCAGTTGTGGATGTGACTGGTGATGAAGGTAAAGTCTGATGCTGTAAAGAGCAATATTGCATAGGAACCTGGAATGTCAGGTTCATGAATCAAGGCAAATTGGAAGTAGTCAAACAGGAGATGGCTAGAGTAAACATCAACATTTTAGGAATCAGTGAACTAAAATGGACTGGAATGGATGAATTTAACTCAGATGACCATTATATCTACTACTGTGGGCAAGAATCCCTTAAAAGAAATGGAGTAGCCATTATAGTCAACAAAAGAGTCCAAAAGGCAGTACTTGGATGCAATATCCAAGGCAAACCATTCAATACCACAGTAATCCAAGTCTATGCCCAGACCAATAATGCTTAAGAAGCTGAAGTTAAACAGTTCTATGAAGACCTACAAGACCTTCTAGAACTAACACCCCAAAAATATGTCCTTTTCATTATAGTGTACTGAAATGCAAAAGTAGGAAGTCAAGAGATACCTGGAGTAAGAGGCAAATTTGGCCTTGGAGTACAGAATGAAGCACGGCAAAGACTAACAGAGTTTTTCCAGGAGAACACACTGGTCATAGCAAACACCCTCTTCCAACAACACAAGAGAAGACTCTACTCATGGGCATCACTAGATGGTCAATACCGAAATCAGACTGATTATAATCTTTGCAGCCAAAGATGGAGTTTTATTCAGTCAGCAAAAACAAGACTGGGAGCTGACTGTGGCTCAGATCATAAACTCCTTATTGCCAAACTCAGACTTAAATTGAAGAAAGTAGGGAAAACCACTAGACCATTCAGGTATGACCTAAATCAAATCCCTTATGACTATACAGTGGACGTGACAAATAGATTCAAGGGATCAGATCTGATAGACAGAGTGCCTGAAGAACTATGGATGGAGGTTCATGATATTGTACAGGAGGCAGTGATCAAGACCATCCCCAAGAAAAAGAAATGCAGAAAGGAAAAATGATTGTCTGAGCAGGCCTTACAAACAGTTATGAAAAGGCAAAGGAGAAAAGGAAAGATAAACCCATTTGAATTCAGAATTCCAAAGAATAGCAAGGAGAGATAAGAAAGCCTTCCTCTGCATTTAATGCAAAGAAATAGAGGAAAACAAAGAAAGGGAAAAACTAGAGATCTCTTCAAGAAAATTAGAAATACCAAGGGAACATTTCAGGCAAAGATGGGCACAATCAAGGACAGAAATGGTATGGACCTAAACAGAAGCAGATGATATTAAGAACAAGTGGCAAGAATACACAGAACTGTACAAAAAAGTGACCCAGATAATCACAATGGTATGTTCACTGACCTAGAGCCAGACATCCTGGAATGTGAAGTCAAGTGGGCCTTAGGAAGCATCACTACGAACAAAGCTAGTGGAGGTGATGGAATTCCAGTTTGAGCTATTTCAAATACTAAAAGATGATGCTGTGAAAGTGCTGCACTCAATATGCCAGCAAATTTGGAAACTCAGCAGTGGCCACAGGACTGGAAAAAGATCAGTTTTCATTCCAAACCCAAAGAAAGGCAATTGCAAAGAATGCTTAAACTACCTCACAATTGCACTCATCTCACACGCCAGCAAAGTAATGCTCAACATTCTCCAAGCCAGACAGTACATGAACCATGAACTTCCAGACTGTGAAGAAGGCTGAGTGCCGAAGAATTGTTGCTTTTGAACTGTGGTGTTGAAGAAGACACTTGAGAGTCCCTTGAACTGCAAGGAGATCCAATCAGTCTATCCTAAAGGAAATCAGTCCTGAATATTCATTGGAGGGACTGATGCTGAAGCTGAAACTCTGATACTTTGGCCACCTGATGCAAAGAACTGACTCATTGAAAAAGACCCTGATGCTGGGAAAGAGTGAAGGTGGGAGGAGAAGGGGACGTCAGAGGATGAGATGGTTGGATGGCATCACTGACTCACTGGACATGAGTTTGAGTAAACTCCAGGAGTTAGTCATGGACAGGGAGGCCTGGCCTGCTGCAGTCCATGGGGTCACAAAGGGTCAGACACAACTGAGCGACTGAACTGAACTGAACTGAACTGAGCGAATAGGATGAAAATCCTCAGAGAGAAATCAGCCACTGGTGCTTCCTCAGAAGACCTACTGTAGGTTCAGAGATTCGATAGTGGGTGAGTCAATGCTGTGCAGAATGAACATGTGGCAGTAGGCTTCAGCAAAATCTTTTCTCCATCTTGTTACCTGTGTGACCTTGCGGGAGTCAGTATTTCCGTGTGTAAAGCAGGAACAAGACTATCTATCCTGGAATTTTTATAAGTCAGCGTAAGGAATTTAAAAGGCTTATCATCTAACCATTTTCTTAATAGCATTATCCTGTTAGTTATCATATAATTTTTTAAAAAGCCAACACAATGTTTTCCATTATTGATCACCAGAAACTCTTTAGTTTGATATAGACTTAATATTCAATAACTTAAGGGCATTCCAATTGAATATTTTGTTGCGGTGATGAAATTCCAGCTGAGCTATTTTAAATCCTAAAAGATGGTGCTATTAAAGTGCTGCACTCAATATGCCACCAAATTTGGAAAATTCAGCAGTGGCCACAGGACTGGAAAAGGTCAATTTTCATTCCAATCCCAAAGAAAGGCAAAGACAAAGAATGTTTAAATTATTGCACAATTGCACTCATTTCACACTAGCAAAGTAATGCTCAACATTCTCCAAGCTAGGCTTCAACAGTACGTGAACTAAGAACTTTCAGATGTTCAAGTTGGATTTAGAAAAGACAGAAGAACCAGAGATCAAATTGCCAACATCTGCTGGGTCATAGAAAAGCAAGATAATTCCAGAAAAACATCTACTTCAGCTTCGTTGACTACCCTAAAGCCTTTGACAATGTGGATCACAACAAACTCTGAAAAATTCTTAAAGAGATGGGAATACCAGACCACTTTATTTGCCTCTGAGAAACCTGTATGCAGGTTAAGAAGCAACAGTTAGAACCAGACATGGAACAAAGGACCGGTTCCAAACTGGGAAAGGAGTACGTCAAGGCTGTATATTGTCACCCTGATTATTTAACTTATATGAAGAGTACATCATGCAAAATGCCAGGCTAGATGAAGTACAAGCTGGAATCAAGATTGTGGTAAGAAATATCAATAACCTCAGATATGCAGATGACACCACCCTTATGGCAGAAAAGTGAAGATGTGCTAAAGAGCCTCTTGATGAATGTGAAAGAGAAAAGTTTAAAAGCTGACTGAAAACTCAACATTCAAAAAATGAAGATCATGGCATCCAGACCCATCACTTAACGGCAAATAAATGGGGAAACAGTGGAAATGATGACAGAATTTATTTTCTTGGGCTCCAAAATCACTGCAGATGGTGATTGCAACCATAAAATTAAAAGACTCTTGCTCCCTGGAAGAAAAGCTATAACAAAACTAGACAGCATATTAAAAAGCAGAGACATCATTTTCCCACAAAGGTCCGTCTATTCAAGGCTATGGTTTTTTCAGTAGTCATGTATATATGTGAGAGTTGGACCATAAAGAAGGCTGAGTGTTGAAGAATTGATGCTTTTGAATTGTGGTATTGGATAAGACTCTTGAGAGTCTCTTGGACTGCAAGATCAAACCAGTTAATCCTAAAGGAAATCAGTCCTGAATAGTCATTGGAAAGACTGATGCTAAAGCTACAATACTCTGGCAACCTGATGCCGAGAGCCAATTCATTAGAAAAGACCCTGATACTGGAAAGATTGAAGGCAGGAGGAGAAGGGGGCGACAGAGGATGAGATGGTTGGACGGCATCAGTGACTTGATGGACATGAGTTTGAGCAAGCTCCAGGAGTTGGTAAAGAACAGGGAAGCCTGGCATGCTGCAGTCCACAGGGTTACAAAGAGTTGGACACAACTAAACAACTGAACAGCAACAACAATTAAGAACAAACATTGTTTGATAAAGTTTTCGATTTCCACAAGTTTTCACTATGCATGAAAGTGACTGAAATCTGTGGCTTGGGGTCCACTCACATGCTATAATAGTGTTTCCAAAATAATTTATTTAGAAATTGATGATATTTCTGAAAAGCTTCTAAGTCCCCATTTAGTCTGCTTAGCAATCACATCAGTGGCATCTAAACAAACATGAAATAAAATTGGTAAGAGGCTCTTGCAGGGCCAAGGTCTCTGGTGTAATGTGAGTCATCACAACTCTGTGTTGAATGACCTTCAAGATGCCTATAATGCATTCACCATTTTAAGTTTGAAGTATTTGTGTCTTAAGAAAGATTTTTATCAATTCTTTATTTCAAGATGTGAGAGGCACTGTTTCTAGAAATAGGTCTCAATGCATTAGAAATAAATGAAGACTGTCTCTACTCTGTGCCACTAGGAATTCTGGCATCCATAATTCAAGCACAACGTTAATTGCATTTTGCCACCCCTGAGGTAGGGGTAGGATGTTGCTGGGATGAAGAGGGTGCACAGGAATCTCCAAGTTCTAATTCTGACCCTTTTAATTGCTGGACTATGAACAGACAAAACATTTTACATTCCCAACTCTCAGCTTCTTCATGAGTAATGTGGGAATAGCAATAATTGTTCAAAATAATACTTTGTCCATGTTATTTCCAGACACTCACAGACCACAAAAATGTATACTCAAATGATTTCCTATAATTGGACCATGAAAAAGTTGTACTCAATAGCTTTAAAACAGATGTTCTTGTTAATTATTTTTAGCCTCTTCATGAACTGCAAAATACTACATCATGTATACATGAATAAAATTGAGGAAAGTATCCTCCTTTCACTTTAGTTTTATTAAGTGAGCTGAAAATTCAGTAACATGGTTCATGATGTCAAATATGTGACCTGGACTGATTACTCACTTCTTGAGACTTCAGTTCATCCAAAGAAGGGTGCTTTGTACCAGAGGAACTCTAAAGTTTTCCCTTGTGTAGATACTTTTACCTCAACACGTTCCAGAAAATAAGAGAATAATCTCTGCTTCTGCTTGATTAAGCAAACATCTACCTAAAGTACACTTAAAACATTTTCTTTCCAGACATTTATATAATATATTCTGCCATGAAAATGTCAGGTTGTGGTCAATGTGTTGGGAAAAGTATGTGTGTGTGTGTGTTCAGTTGCTTCAGCATGTCTGACTCTTTGTGATCCCATGAATTGTAGCCCTCCACTCTCCTCTGTCCATGAGATTCTCCACACAAGAATATTAGAGTGGGTTGCCATGTCCTCTCCAAGGGATCTTCCTGACCCAGGGATCAAACCTGCACCTCCTGCATCTCCTGTGTTGCAGGTGGATTCTTTTATCCACTGAGTCACCTCGGAAGTCCAGGAAAAGTATGCACTTAATCCATATTTCCAGTTTTGGTTTACAGCCTCTTGGTGGAAGCAAGTCACCAAGCAAAACAATAAAACAAAAACAAAGCAAAAAGAAGCAGCCATCTCCATGGGTCCCACCACCTTCTTCTGCAGCAAGAGGGAACCTAAGCTGCCTCATAGCGGAGCACAGCTACACCACACAGGAATCCACAGCATCTGGGCCTGGAATAATCCCAAAACCAGGGCCAATGCAGGTATGTGAAAGGAAGTCCTAAATGCTACTAGCTTTGTTTTTGTTTTATTGTTTTGCTTGGTGACTTGCTTCCACCAAGAAACTGTAAACCAAAACTGAAAATATGGATTAAGTGCGTACTTTTCCTGGACTTCCCAGGTGACTCAGTGGATAAAAGAATCCACCTGCAATGCAGGAGATGCAGGAGGTGCAGGTTTGATCCCTGGGTCAGGAAGATCCCTTGGAGAGGACATGGCAACCCACTCTAATATTCTATCAAATATTTTTCAAACACATTGCTAAAGTTACAGGTTTTTAACTGTTTTCTCCCTCACGCTTGAAATATTACTCTAGGGTGAAAGATGGACTTCCCAGGGGGCGCTAAAGAACCCACCTGCCAATGCAGGAGGCACAAGAAATATGGGTTCGATCCCTGGGTCAGGAAGACCCCCTGGAGAAGGAAATGGCAACCCACTTCAGTATTCTTGCCTGGGAAATCACATGGACAGAGGAGCCTAATGGGCTACAGTCCATGGGACCACAAGAATCAGACATGATTTGGCAACTAAATCACAGGATGAAAGACAAGTCACCCTTCCTGTGCAGCAAAACCACAGGCCAAGTTTCTCAATATTCTTTCTTTCCCAATCTTTCTAAATGATCAGGAAGAAAACATTTTAGAAGACATCTGGAAACATATTTGGGAGGGGGACAAAGAGCTTTAAAAGAGATTTTTAAAAAGCCAGGAAAAATTATTTCCATTAAGACCATATTTTTAAAATCAATGTATTGTTATTGAAAACAGTGCCAGAACACTGCAAATAAAACTACATGTAATTTGATACATGGGCACAAATTTAGTTTTGACAAATAAACTAGCTTCCAATATTTCAAGAGTAACCTACAAGAATAAAATGTGGTTAGTGTTATAAGGAATGCCTCAAATGAGAATTGGATGATGTGCATACTCTATTGGCAGCTTCAAGTAATTAAATAAACAAAATTAAAGGAATTGAAGTATTTAACTCTGAGTGTAGATCATTTTGAGACTATTGGGATAATAGCACTAACCCAGTGGCCTGCTGTAGACAATGAAAATAGTAATATGCAAATTGGGTGATTTGTATAGAATTAGGAAGATTTCCACCCACTCCAGTGTTCTTGCCTGGAGAATCCCAGGGACAGCGGAGCCTGGTGGGCTGCCGTCTATGGGGTCGCACAGAGTCGGACATGACTGAAGCTTTTTAGCAACAGCAGCAGGAAGATTTCCAATAAGAAGTTTTGTTGACTTAAAGTGATACCAACCTGAGTTTCAGTTCAGTTCAGTTCAGTTCAGTTCAGTAGCTCAGTCATGTCTGACTCTTTGCGACCCCATGAATTGCAGCACGCCAGGCCTCCCTGTCCATCACCAACTCCCGGAGTTCACTCAGACTCATGCCTATCAAGTCAGTGATGCCATCCAGCTATCTCATCCTCTGTCGTTCCCTTCTCCTCCTGCCCCCAATCCCTCCCAGCATCAGTCTTTTCCAATGAGTCAACTCTTTGCAGCAGGTGGCCAAGGTACTGGAGTTTCAGCTTTAGCATCATTCCTTCCAAAGAACACCCAGGGCTGATCTCCTTTAGAATGGACTGGTTGAATCTCCTTGCAGTCCAAGGGACTCTCAGGAGTCTTCGGCAACACCACAGTTCAAAAGCATCAATTCTTCGGCACTCAGCTTTCTTCACAGTCCAACTCTCACATCCATACATGACCACTGGAAAAACCATAGCCTTGACTAGACAGACCTTTGTTGGCAAAGTAATGTCTCTGCTTTTGAATATGCTATCTAGGTTGGTCATAAATTTTCTTCCAAGGAGTAAGCGTCTTTTAATTTCATGGCTGTAGTCACCATCTGCAGTGATTTTGGAGGCCCCAAAATAAAGTCTGACACTGTTTCCACTGTTTCCCCATCTATTTCCCATGAAGTGATGGGACTGGATACCATGATCTTCGTTTTCTGAATGTTGAGCTTTAAGCCAACTTCTTCACTCTCCTCTTTCACTTTCATCAAGAGGCTTTTTAGTTCCTCTTCACTTTCTGCCATAAGGGTAGTGTCATCTGCGTATCTGAGGTTATTGATATTTCTCCCAGCAATCTTGATTCCAGCTTGTGCTTCCTCCAGCCCAGCGTTTCTCATGATGTACTCTGCATAGAAGTTAAATAAGCAGGGTGACAATATACAGCCATGACGTACTCCTTTTCCTATTTGGAACCAGTCTGTTGTTCCATGTCCAATTCTAAAGTTCAGCATTAAAATACTTACAATGTTAGGGAATGGGCCCAACTGCATGCCACCCCCAAATTTATAGGTTGAAATCTGAACCCCCAGTATCACAGACTGACTGTATTTGAAGAAAGGGTCATTAAAGATGTGACTAACGGTAAAATGAAGCCATTAGCATCAGTCCTAATTCAGTCTGACTGGTGTCCTTACTAGAAGAGGAAGTCTGAACACAGAGAGGTATCAGGGAAGCCTGCACGCAGTGGAAAGGCCAACGGCTGTGAGCACACAACAGAAGGCCGCCGTCTGTTACCATGCAGAGAGGTTTCAGAAGAAACAACCCTGTCAACACCTCTGTCTGGGACTTCTAGCCACCAGAAGTGTGAAAACACTGATTTCTGTTGTTTAAACCATCTGAATATGGTATTTTGTGACTATAGGTGGAGCAAAATAATACTCTTAGCTTCTGGATTGGGCTCTGGTGGTCTTGCTGAGTGACCTGGATCAGTGAGTCCCTTATGGACTTCTTATTTCTATAGGAGTATTGAAAAGATGTAAGAAATTATGCCATATACTTTACAGATGAGATTGAAGCACATGATATTAATATCATTTATGAATTCTTCTCCCACTGGAATATCTTGAAGAAATATTTTTCTTCTTTACCATATCTGTAAATCAGTACTTTCTAAAACAAATCTCTTAAACTTCCTAAAAGTTTATTCTTTATCAAATTTTACTTTAGTAGCAAGAAATACTGAAAATCTTTAACAAGTAAAGCTAGAAATTGCAGCATTTCAAAACCATCACATTTCTACAAATCTTTAACATATATATGACACTCCTTAGCTGTCTTTCAAAATCAGTCCATGAAAAGTTATGATACTTTACTGTCACAAGAATGTACATACTGTGAGGGTTCTCTCTCTCTGCTCTTTTCTCCCTCCCTCCTTTTCCCTCTTTCTCTCCCTTTCTCTCTCCCTCTCTATTCCCTTATTACTGGATTGTTTAAAAATGGAACAATGTTATGTGGGTTAATGAGCCAGATAGATAGATAATGTAATCCTGTCTATGAATTATTTTCAAAATGATAAGTACTTTATGTTCTATTATTCTAATTATGCTTCTTCAAAATTCATGACTTTACATCTATCCTTTGTTTATGAAATTTTAGAAATGGACCCAAAACAATAAATGGCTATATATTGTGTCCAAAAGCAGAAAAAAAGAAAGAAAAGAAAAAGAATCCCACGGTGGTGCTAGTGATCAAAGAATCCACTTGCCAGTTAAGGAGACTCAAGAGACAGGAGTTTGATCCCTGAGTCCAGAAGACCCTCTGGAGTAGGAAATGGCCACCTACTCCAGTATTCTTGCCTGGAGAATCCCATGGACAGAGCAGCCTGGTGGGCTACAGCCTATGGGATTGCAAAGAGTTGCACACGGCTGAGCAACTAAACATACAACATACAGACAATCTTGCAGCAGTGGAATAAAAAATTCCTCCATTCAAACTTTTCTTCTCAAATCAGATATTTAGATTTATCCTACACTGTGTTTATAAGAGAGACATACTACTGCCACAAGATTTTGCTATTATTTCTGCACAAAAATAATAATGCATTCAAAGTGCTTTTCACAATTCTGTTTTCAAAGGAAGTATTAACTTAAGTAGGATTTAGCCAAATATGTTTAAAAATATGTCAAGATCAAACAGCTGTTTTTAAACTAATTGTGCATTTAAAGCTGTTTTGGTAGTTTTAATGATAAAATAGAGGTGCTTTATTCTTAGCATTTTAAATCTGAGTCAGCGATACAGTTAAACCAGAATGATTAGGGTCATATTGATTCATACTATAAGTGCAAAATTAACTCTTACACAAGAGGAGTTAATTTTAAAACAGGATAAAGAAATATATATTTGAAAACTAAGTTTAAGCAAATGTAAAATAAGTCATTTGCAACATATAACTGCGATTTTATAAGAAAAGTAAGTCTGTGAGTGTGTCAGAGCAGAGGTAAGACAATTTGCCATGGGTTTCTCACATTTCTGCACATCCTATTAAGAGAAGCACCAACTGCCCTTTATTCCCAGCTCTCTTTCCAAAGATGTTTATATAGAAAACAGCCTTGTAAGATAACGTTTTCTTCCAAAGCAAAGGGCAAGCACGGTTACCTCGCAAAAGATTCTGATTCCCTGAGATCTTGCAACATAACCCATTGTGCATGCCGACATCCATCTGGGCTTACCCACACGGCCTCTGTGTGACTCAGGGTGAAGGAGAACCAAGGCAGATATTCTGACACTCGTGCTGCCTGTGGTGCTTGATGAGTAACCAAGTAAGAAATAGAGACCTTTGTCTCTGACCCAGAAGTCTCATGTCTTCTATGGCATCCATGAAAATGGCAGGTTCAGTTCAGATCAGTCACTCAGTCGTGTCCGACTCTTTGCGACCCCATGAATCGCAGCACGCCAGGCCTCCCTATCCATCAACAACTCCCGGAGTTCACTGAAACTCACGTCCATTGAGTCGGTAATGCCATCCAGCCATCTCATCCTCTGTCATCCCCTTCTCCTTCTGCCCCCAATCCCTCCCAGCATCAGAGTCTTTTCCAATGAGTCAACTCTTCTCGTGAGGTGGCCAAAGTACTGGAGTTTCAGCTCTAGCATCATTCCTTCCAAAGAACACCCAGGGCTGATCTCCTTCAGAATGGACTGGTTGGATCTCCTTGCAGTCCAAGGGACTCTCAAGAGTCTTCTCCAACACCACAGTTCAAAAGCATCAATTCTTCGGTTAACATGTAGCAAATAGCGCAAAGGGTCAGACACTCCAAAGTTCTGGATGGAAAGATTAAAGTTTATCTTCCAGAAGACTTACTAGAGAATGTGTATGAAAACATCCGCAACTACATAATCTATTTAATTCAAGTCACTATGGAAATGTTTATATATTTTAACATATTGATCTGCTATTTTATACATTTCTGCTCTTTTCTTTTTTTATTGATGCATGATTAGAAGTTCTCCTTTGCTTCCTTTTTAAAAATAGTATGTATTACATTGCTTTTTGATAGAAAATAACAATAAAAATGTAATCTATGATCTCACTAGTCAGAAAATCCCTGGTGACATATAAAACAAGTAATAGACACTGACATGCCTGGCTAGAAAACTCAAATAATACAGAAAAGCTTAAAGAATGAAGAAGCCACTCTTTCATCCAGCACTAAATTTAACCATTTTTTATAGTTTATTATGGGCTTCCCTGGTAGCTCAGCAGTAAAGAATCCGCCTGCATTGCTAGAGACTCAGTTTCGATCCCTGAGTCGGGAAGATCCCTGCAGGAGGACATGGCAACCCACTCCAGTATTCTTGCCTGGAGAATCCCATGGACAGAGGAGCCTGGTGGGTAACAGTTCATGGGGTCTTAAAGAGTCAGACATGACTGATGCAACTGAGCATGGCATGGCATACTATGTTATTTGTATAGTCAGATCTTCATCATTTCAAAATGTTTATATCAACGCTACAGTATGCTTTGATGATCTTATTTTTTAACTCAGAGAATGTTTTATACTTGCTAAGTATGCAGATTAATCTGTGACCTTGTGATTTCATAGTCACAGGAAATGATGGCATTATTCTTCAAACAACTGCTACTGTCAGGAAGCAGACTTTTCCTCTGCCAGCTTAGGTTTAGTAATTAGGGGCCTGCAAATTAAAATGACAAAAGACCAATTAACAAGGGAAAAAGTTTATTCATATATATGGGAGCTACCAAGAGAAGTAACCATTTCACTGTGTCCTTGTGGAGTGCTTCCCATAGATGAAGCCCTGAGCCAAGCACAAGTGCTTATATCAGTTCAGTTCAGTCGCTCAGTCGTGTCCGAGTCTTTGCGACCCCATGAACCGCAGCACACCAGGCCTCCCTGTCCATCACCAACTGCCAGAGTCTACCCAAACCCATGTCCATTGTGTTGGTGATGCCATCCAACCATCTCATCCTCTGTTGTCCCCTTCTTCTCCTGCCCTCAATCTTTCCCAGCATTAAGGTCTTTTCAAATAAGTAACCTCTTCGCATCAGGTGGCCAAAGTATTGGAGTTCCAGCTTCAACATCAGTCCTTCCAATGAACACCCAGGACTGATCTCCTTAGGATGGACTGGTTGGATCTCCTTGCAGTCCAAGGGACTCTCAAGAGTCTTCTCCAACATCACAGTTCAAAAGCATCAATTCTTCGGCGCTCAGCTTTCTTTACAGTCCAACTCTCACATTCATAGAGTGCTTATATAACCTCACCTAATTTTCTCAGTGACATAGTCTTTCTCACCTAAACATGAATTCAATCAGTCTGACTGTCTGAAATGCAAGGAGGAATTCACTGATGTTTCCTAGTTTGTAAAGAAAATTGCTTATTATCACTTTTCTTCTGGATTATTTCACAGACATTAGACTGAAGTGTTAGAAGAAAATTCCCCACTTTAGTTTAGGAGATATTCCTTTATCTTTATCACATCTTAGCTATAAAAATTTCAGAAATGCAAATATAGTATAATGTAGTATAATATATTCTTTACAAACAAATAAAAGCAAAGATTTATATCATTCACACTGCTGCTATGTCACTTCAGTCGTGTCCGACTCTGTGTGACCCCATAGACAGCAGCCCACCAGGCTCCACCGTCCCTGGGATTCTCCAGGCAAGAACACTGGAGTGGGTTGCCATTTCCTTCTCCAATGCATGAAAGTGAAAAGTGAAAGGGAAGTCGCTCAGTTGTGTCCGACTCTTCTCGACCCCATGGACTGCAGCCCACCAGGTTCCTTCGTCCATGGGATTTGCCAGGCAAGAGTACTGGAGTGGGGTGCCATTGCCTTCTCCATATCATTCATGAATATGCTAAAAAAAAAAAAAAGATAACAAAATTAACAATTCAAACCTGACACCTGACTACTACAGGTAGTGCAAATGATTAAAGGTCTATAGAAGACAAACTATAAAAAAGGATGATATGATGAACAGCATGAAATTTATAAACAGTGAGCAAACTATGAGGTGTGACTTGAAATATACCAGAAATGGCCACTGTCTCTCAAAATAACTGTTCTATTCCTCCTAAGGAGCCACCATGGCATTGAAATATTGATTTCCTGTGAATTTCAAAGACGTTTCCATCTTAAGAAGTGTCTTTCTGAAACGGAACTACCCTTTGCGGCATCCTTCTAAGTCAGGGTCTCTCATCCATTTATCCATCCAACAATATTATTGGACCACAGTTGCCAGCAGGCATCGTGCAAGGCTCTGCAAAGGATGGGGGAGACAGAGAAAGAGTTTTCCTAAAAGAGCTCACATTTTCACCTCCTTTATTCTCACCTGAGAGCAACTGACACTGAAAGAGTGGGAGAAAATGTTGATGTCTGAGTTGGCCCGAGGGAAATGACAGGACACTTTCTTTGACCGCCTTACTATTCTGCCCTGGGCTAGCTCCGTGGACAGAACATAAAACATGTGGAAAGGCTGTGCCTGAGTAAGTGGTTTCTATAAGGACTATTTCTAAGACAGTGTTATGCTCTTACAATTTCTCACTTTTATTGTATAACTGTCTCTGCTCTGAGTACATTTCAGAGAAAAATCTTAAGTGAGCATTCAAGTAAAGCAATAAAAATGTACTGCAGCGTGATCAAGTGAGTATTTTAGCGATTTATAATTACGCCTCTAACATATAAAATGCTCCACACTTCACAGGTTGGGCTTGTTAGGAGGCAGATAAATTCATGAATGTGTGCAGTCTCTATTATATTTCTGTCCTGAACTATTTTTCTTAAAGAATTTTATAGCTGCTTACTGGGTGATTTTAAGAACAATACTTCAACTATTTTTTTTTCTCATTTTAAATACTAACTTCAGATATTGTAGGAATATTCAAAGACAGAACTCTCCTGTTTTTCTGCCTTGAAGAAGCTTTTAGTTTGTGTTTTTGAGTATGCTATAAATTGAAAGCAATACAAGTGTGGTAGATGTCCTGATAGAAGGATGGCATTTTCACTTCCCTGTGTGTTTCTCAAAGGTTCAAGTAAACACAGAGGAGCAGCTGACTGCCTCGTTGCTTCTGTGCAAGCTCTGTCTGTCCCATCATTGAGTGCCCATCATCTTTGTGCAAACTGGCAGGCGGTTTACAGGCCCCATGGGGTCTGCATCTCGGCTTCAAAGCTGGACCCATTAAGAGAGGCCTGGAGGACCACATGAGCTGCCCACAGAGTCCTACCTCAGCCCAGGAGAGTAAAGAAGGAGACTGAGGGCAGTGAGTACTCTCAGCACTGCTTCCCCTGGACTCCCTACCTGGAGGTTGTGATGAACGCCCAGGTACTGAAGCCCTCGGAGCCTTTTCTGCCCATGTTTGCCATTCATATAACCTTAGTGAGGCAGTGATGAATTTATGTAGAGGACATTTTTTTTTTTAAGTCACAAGAACTAAGAATTCCTGACCTCTTGTGATTCTGGCTTGGATAAATCTCTTAATCTCCATGAACTTCCAATTTCTTGTACAAAACAGATGTTAGCAGTGACTCCCTGACTACCCCTGCCAAGGAGGGAAGAAGTATTGATGCTATATATAAAATGAAAAACTACACCAGAGTTCCATGGTCAACAGTCTATAGACTGAGGCAAGGTAGAATAACATTTTGAGCCAATTCTAAGAGATAGTGAAGGACGGGGAAGCCTAGCGTACTGCAGTCTATAGGATCGCAAAGAGTCGGACACAACTTAGCGACTGAAAGACAACAACAAGAATAAAAACAGTGACAGAAGGAACAAAAACAGAAAGACAAGGTGTTCTTTTCTTTTGCATTATAATGAATGCACTGAGGAGCCTGAAAAATGCCCGTAGCTGTGTGTTGATGAGCCCAGTGGGCACCATAGAAACCTCAGCTGGATGTCTGGTGTTTCAATGCCGCATCACCATTAACTAATAGGATGTCAGTTTCCTCTCCCTAACTTTCAGAAGACTAAGGATTGGACATTTTGGAACTTTCCTGAGCAATAGCAAAGTCTTGCTTCTCTCACCTTGAGGAAGGAAAATAAGGTTGAAAATGAGAATAAAGAGTGAAGATGATTGGATTGTAAATTGTTTTAAATTTCCTAGTTCTCTGCTGCCTCAACACAAACAGGCTATGAGTGTCCACCCAGGGAACCCGGTGCGCCAGTGTGTTCAGGCTGCTTCCTGCTACAATATTTCCTTTTTGGCCTCCTCTGACTGTAACCTTGGGCTTCCCAGGTGATGCAGTGGTAAAGAATGTGCCTGCTAATGTAGGAGGTGCAAGAGATGCAGGTTGGATCCCTGAGTCAGGAAGATCCCCTGCAGGAAGAAATGGTAACTTACTCCAATATTCTTGCTTAGAGAATCCCATAGACAGAAGAGACTGGTGGGGTATAGTCCATGGAGTCGCAAAAGAGTTGGACACAATTTAGTGACTGAGCACACACATTGATTATGACTTAGACATTCCAGGAAACAATGAAATCTTCTCAAGCCTTCCTTTCTCCTCCAAGACTTGCCTGAGGTCCTCTCTCTCAACTCCCCACAGGTAGGTGGCTGCTGTGTGGTGAGGTATGCCCTGCCTCCCTCTCAAGCACCTGTGAGTATAATAAACCCTTTAATTTCTTTTGTAGAAATATTGCAGTAGTCCTTTAAGACCCTATACGGGAGACTTACTCCTTCATTTACAATGATACTGACAGCAAATGGAATTTTAATTCCAAATATATGCAGTTTGGGAAAGCTACATTGTTTTCTACACAGACTATCTAGAAGGTTCTGTTGGCTCCTAGATACCTAATAAGCTATTAGACAGTCTATTTCCTGGACATTCGCTCACAATAGCTCAGCTTCTCAGGCCCCATCTGTATTTTTATTTCTCCCATTAACCCCAGTGCTCATGACCATCAGCCATGGTTTATGACTAATAAAATCCTGTTGTGCAAAATGCACTAGAGTGGGGACCATGCACAAGTGATTTAGGCATAAGAAGCCATCCTTCTGCTATATCCTTTTAAAACAGTGAATAATTTTGTAAACATGAATTGCAAGCTGTCAGGGACATCAGTCATGCACAGGCAGACACGCAACTAAAACTGTGCAAGCGTATGCCTCGGGTTGTTTTGTGCTTACACTTTATTTTTTAAAGACATTTTGTGCCAAGTGAATGTAATATAACATATAATTTTGGCATGTTTCATGAAAAGGACAATCATACTTCCCACTGTTATCATTTAATTAATATGAAAAGAGTCAGTTTGGCTTTTGCTCCATTTTGCATGTGATTTTTAAATCTCATTCTATTAAGTCAGGTTATAGAACTATGGTAGGTTACTGTATCAGCAATTCAGAAATCGTCAATGCAGTTTAAATTTCAACCTGTTCCAAGAGGATTCAAGTGCATCACAATGTCCAGGGACTGTAAAAATTTGCTTTTGGATGGATTAACCATATGCTTATCTCACATACTACTTTTTAGGCTTAGAAGGAATGATTTTTGTGAACTAAAAAATTATTCTGCAAAGATTAGCAGAACTGTCCTTGCCTTTAAGCATCACTCTGGTGATTTGGGACTAAAAACAAGAAGAAATTTGTATCAACCCTGTCCCCCACCATTGGTTAAGCTACAGTAATCTCTGTACTCTATGAATCACTTCTTTTAATAAAGTTATCTTATGAGGCAGCAGCAGCTTACAACCAGAAATGTGGTAAACGTTTCACTCACAACATTTACAAACAGTAACTGGTGAGGAAACACGCAAGGCAGAGACCAATGAGACAGCGCTGTGCGCTCAGGGACATGCAGGCTGGTAATGCAGGAACCAAAACTAGCATCACATGGCCCCTGACTTGACACTCAAGGGAGCCACAAAAGATGCGTTTGCTGGGAAGTCAGGCAATGCTCAGAGGAGAAAGAGGCCACAGATTTCTGACTTTAATCACGAGGAGGAATTTAAACTGTTATCAGGAGACGAGGAGCATTTCCAGTAAAGGGAACCTCCATGCAAAGGCCAAGACTTGGAATGAGGCAGAGCGCTCTCAGGACAAGCAGGATGCTGGGTAGAACTTCCTGCTTCTACCCAGCTGAAGCGTAGGAAACAAGATGGCTAAGAAAGAAGAGTCTGGGTCAGGGCCACACTGTGAGGGCCCTGGAGTGTCAGAGTAAGGATCAGAGTAAGGAAGGGAGATCGCAGTCCCAAGAACAGACCAGGGAAGAGGGCACTCAGGAAAGCACAGAGTGGGACAGAATACTCCCACTTTTCTAGGGGAAAACGCCTCTCCTGGCCCCACAGGGTTGGGAGGCAAGGCTAGGGGATTTGCTTCAGAACACAGAACAGGGATCTATTGTTAAAGACTGTATATGAAATGGAAAGTTATGAGTAATGAGTTATGAGTAATGAGTTAAAATAGAGACCATATCATTTGGAATTACAATTCCAATTCTTAGAAGGTGCTATAATAAGCCTGGTGGCTCAGATGGTAAAGAATCTGCCGGCAGTGCAGGAGATCTGGGTTTGATCCCTGGGTCGGGAAGATCCCTTGGAGAAGGAAATGGAAAGCCACTTCAGTATTCTTGCTTGGGAAAGCCCACGGAGAGCTTGGTCGGCTACAGTCCATGGGGTCTCAAAGAGTCAGACACGACCGAGTGACTAACACTTTCACTTTTCTGTTTTTAGAAGGTGCTACATACAGATGCAGGCTCATGTATCTTCTGGAGCACAGTCAGGTTTTGGTTTTGCTTTTTTCCCTGCTTTCTAACCAGCCACAATGAAATTAGGGTGAGGGCAGATTTCCCAGTAACAGTGACTCCACTCTCGAGGGAGAGACATGAGCAGGATCTCACCTCCTTGCCTGTATGTGGGTCACACAGACTCTCAGGAAGGAGGCAAGTGCCCTGCAGAGACTTCCACAGTCCTGAACCCTCCACCTTCTCCAGCCTGAGGTCAGAGAGGTGAGCTGTCCCTCTGTCCACATGGGGAGACACCCGCCTTTCCCTCCTGGGGTGTCTCTACTGGAAGAAGCCCTTGGTTTGGGGCCATGGCTGCCTGCCTGTGGCACTAAGGGCTCCTCCCAGCATTTGCTGGCAGCCTCTGTGCTGGAGCTTCTTAGAGTCATTGGGCTGGGAGAACATGACCCACAGGAATGTGTCCTTTAGTGAGTTCATGAAGTGTCAGTGCTCAGCCCAGGCTGTTAGAATCACATCAGGATGGCCTTCAGGAAATGTCTAATAGAAAACGGTCAAGTGTAGGTCACCTGAAGGGAGCAGATACTGGAGGAGGGAAAGTCTTAGGGGACTTGCAGAGCCAATGATAGCTGGACACAGGATAAGACACATCTGGGTGGGTCAACAAAAAGACGTTAGATGAAGTCATTAAAGGAGCAAGGGGTCAGTGCTGGCTTCTAACTGATACTCGTTTTTTATCAAATCAAATTCTGGCCACATACTTCCTATGTGGAGTGAAGGCTGCCTTAGAAACTGGCATGTTTTATATTTATAGTACTTCTGTCACCTCCTGAACAAGTACTGGCTTGGGAGCATTGTCAGTGCCCTTGAATTTCTGTGGGGGTGTGCAGGCATGCTGGGTTCCATTTACAGCAACATCTGGAGAGACCAACACCACCTTCAATAGAGGGAGCAGACCTGTGTTTGAGGGGAAGGATCTCCAGTCATACAAGGTCAATTGGTTCTCTGAAAAACTGATACATGTAGTTTAAAAGGCCCTTGTAGACACTGCACAGGGTATTCTGGTAGAGTAAAGCTTCTTTTTATTCTAGCAGTGATGAGGATATGTTCCTGTTTTTATTTTCATTTTAAAAATATAGGAAAAGACAGGCAAAAATTACAAAATGTGAAAATGTACACCTCAGCACATACTGAAAAAGATGTGGTACTTTAAAAATAAAGGTGAGTGATGTGAGCTAGGCAACAGACAAAGAAACTGAAGGCCTCATTTCTCCATAGAAGCATTAAGTAAACTACAAGAAACAGACTAAAACAGCATTACATTGATGTTGGAGTTCAGTCGCTAATTCCTGTCCAACTATTTGTGACCCCTTGGACTGCAGCACACCAGGCTTCCCTATCTTTCACTATCCCCTGGAGTTTGTTCAAACTCATGTCCATTGAGTCTGTGTTGCATTTAAGTATCTCATTCTCTGTCGCTCCCTTCTCCTCCTGCTCTCAATCTTTTCCAGCATCAGGGTCTTTGTCAATAAGTTGACTCTTCCCATCAGGTGGCCAAAGTATTGGAGGATCAGCTGCAACATCAGGCTTTCCAATGAATATTCAGGGTTGACTTCCTTTGTGATTGACTGGTTGATTCTCCTTGCAGTCCAAGGGACTCTCAAGAGTCTTCTTCAGCAACACAATTTGAAAGCATCAGTCGTTCAGTGCTCAGTCCAGTTCTCACATCCATACATGACTCAGTCATCCATACATGACTACTGGAAAAACCATAGCCTGGACTATATGGGCATTTGTCAGCAAAGTGGTGTCTCTGGTTTTTAATATGCTGCTAAGTTTGTCACAGTTTTTCTTTCAGGGAGCAAGCATCTTTTAATTTCATGGCTGCAGGCAATGTCTGCAGTGATTTTGGAGCCCAAGAAAATAAAACCTGTCACCGTTTCTACTTTTTCCCCTTCTATTTGCCATGAAGAGATGGGACCAGATGAGGTGATCTTAGTTCTTCAGATATTGGGTTTTCAGCATGCTTTTTCATTCTTTTCTTTCACCCTCATCAAGAGGCTCTTTAGTTCCTCTTCGCTTTCTGCCATTAAAGTGTTATGATCTGCATATCTGAGATTGTTGATATTTCTCTCGGCAATATTAATTCCAACTTGTAATTCATCCAGCCAGCATTTCCCATGATGGACTCTGCATGTAAGTTAAACAAGAAGGGTGACAATATACAGCCTTGATGTACTCCTTTCCCGATTTGGAACCAGTCCATCGTTTCATGTCCAGTTGCTTCTTGGCCTGCATACAGGTTTCTAAGGAGACAGATAAGGTGGTCTCATATTTACAACTCTTTAAGAATTTTCCATAGTTTGTTGTGAACCACACAGTCAAAGGCTTCCCAGGTGGCTCAGATGGTAAAGAATCCACCTGCAATGAGGAAGACATGGTTCAATCACTGGATTGGGAAGATTCCTTAGAGGAGGATATAGCAACCCACTCCAGTATTCTTGCCTGGAGAATCCCCATGGACTATGGGGTCACAAAGACTTGGACATGACTGAGCGACTAAGCACCAGAAAGCACATAGTCAAAGGTTGTAGCCTCATCAATGAAGTAAAAGCAGATATTTTTTAAATTCCCTTGCCTTTTCTATGACATAATGGGTGTTGGAAATTTGATCTGTGGTTTCTCTGCCTTTTCTACATGTAGCTTGTACATGTGGAAGTTCTCAGTTCCTGTGTTACTAAAGTCTAGCTTGAAGGATTTTGAGCATTACCTTGCTAGCATGTGAAATGAGTGCAATTGTATGGTAGTTTGAACATCCTTTGGCATTGCCTTTCTTTGGGATTGGAATGAAAACTGACCTTTCCCAGTCCTGTGGCCACTGCTGAATTTTCCAAATTTGCTGGCATATTGAGTGCAGCACTTTCACAGCATCATCTTTTAGGATTTGAAATAGCTCAACTGGAATTCTATCACCTCCACTAGCTTTGTTCATAGTTATTCTTCCTAAGGCCCACTGGACTTCACACTTCAGGATGTCTGGTTCTATGTGAATGACCACACCATCGTGATTATCTGGATCATTACAATCTTTTCTGTATAGTTCTTCTGTGTACTCTTGCCATCTCTTCTTAATCTCTTATGCTTCTAAAGTCTTACCATTTCTTTCCTTTATTGTGTCTATCTTTGCATGGACAAAGGTTAAGGGGTTACAGTTAGGGTTGTGGTTAGGGGTTAGGGTTAGGGTTTAGGATTAGAGTATCTCTACTTTTCTTAAAGAGATCTCTAGCCTTTCCCATTCTTACTTTCCTCTGCTTCTCTTCATTGTTCACTTAAGAAGACCTTCTTATCTCTCTTTGCTATTCTCTGGAACTCTTGTCTTTCTCTTTCTCACTTACATGTGGAATCTAAAACTTACAAGAAACTAGTAAATATAACAAAAAAAAGAATCAAACTCACAGAGAAAAAAATAGTGTTTACCAGGGCAGGGGGGCAAAATAAGAGTGGGGAGTGGGAGGTATAAACTATTGATGTAAGATAGGCTACAAGGATATATGCCATGAAGAATATAGCCAATATTTTGTAATAACTGTAAATGGAGTGTAACCTTTAAAATTATATAAAAATACACACATTCAATAAATATCAGTTCTTTTATTTCTCAAAAATTCTGAAGATGAATAGTGGGGTGACAGAAACACAAGTAAGTGTACTTAATGCCACTTAAAATACTTAAAATGGTAAATTGTATGTTATGTATATTTTATAATAACAAAAATTTAAACAAAGAAAAAGAGCATTTTCATTTATGTGAATGTCATCACTATGACCCAGACTGATACAAAGAGGATCACCAAGTTTCCTGCATATGAACCCCCTGTGGTTAAGGGCAACCACTCATCCCAGCCACGGTTGTAGATTTCCAGGCACTCTGGGCGGCTGCCAACACACCCATTCTCAGCTTCACGTCACATGAAGCCCGCTGACACTGCACCTCATTTGGTGTCACACAGTGGCAGGACACATGGCATAATTTCTCATTCCTTACCAGGGAATATAGTGAGAGTCACAAAATGCCTACTAGCTTATCTAGCTCTTGCCAGCATGAACACCTTTTTATATTAAGGTAATGACCTCTGAGGGTTTCCCAGGTGGCGCTAGTGGTAAAGAACCCGACTGCCAGTGCAGGAGACATAAGAGAGCCAGGTTCAATCCCTGGGATGGGAAAATCCCCTGGAGAAGGGCATGGCAACCCACTCCAGCATTCTTGCTTGGAGAAGCCCATGGACAGAGGAGCCTGGCAGGCTACAGTCCATATGGTTGCACAGAGTCAGACATGACTGAAGGAACTTAGCACACACACAACGACCTCTGAATCATTAATCCACGTCAGGAGCCAAAAGAGGGAAAGTTACACCTATGATTCAATCAAAATAAATGCTCAGAATTCACATCCTCCCACCCCCTATGATTTGGATGCTTGTATTACCCAGCTACGATGAAACTGGGTAATTACCTAGTTCTGGCTGAAACTGCTTCCCATTGAAAATGGGTAACAGAAAGTCTCTCAGGAGATTGTCTGTTAGGCAGCCTCTCCACAGTTTCCTGGAGAACACAGTGTAGTAAATAGATGGTCTCAGGGGGCTGCCAAGAAGACAAAACAGCAGTGAGGGTAACAAAATCAGCCCTCAGCAAGCAATGTAAAATAGCATTAATAAGAAGAAAATGGTGATTGAAAGAAAAGTATTACTTGAAAGTAATAAAGCCAAATCAAGAGAAGAAAAGGAGAAAGCAAAACCCAAACAAGCTCAACTGCAAACTAAGTGTAAATGAGAAAATAAAATAAAATTTGAAAATGACCTAGCAACTTTTTAATAGAGAGAACTGAATCCAGTCAAGCTCTCCAGGCTCCAACCTGGAGGCAGAGAAAGCAAGGTGTGACAACTTGCTTCTGTTCTGCAGGTGACAGCTGAACCAGGACCCTTACCTGTGCATCTCCCACCTGCATCTTCTTTTCATCCTTCCTTCCCTTTCCTGGTTGTTTTTTGGCCTATGGTAGTACTTAAGGACCAGGTTTTGGGTTCAGATTGATTTAGGGACTAATATACATCTGGATGGGCTTCTGAGGTGACTCTGTGGCAAAGATTCCACCTGCCAGTGCAGGAGACACAAGAGATATGGGTTCAATTCCTGGATCAGGAAGGTCCCCTGGAAAAGGAAACGGCAGCCCACTCAGTATTCTTGCCTGGAGAATTCCATGGACAGAGGAGCCTGGTGGGCTACACAGTCCACCAGGGGTCGTGGGGTCGTAAAGAGTTGGACATGACTGAGCACTCGCTCATTCATACATCTGCATGCATCTTGAGGGCTTCCTATGACTGAGCAAAGGCCCAATAAAGGACAGAGACTGAAAAAACTGATGTTCAGAAATGCTGTGCCCGGACAAAAGTGCATAAAAGCAAAGCCTGACCTAAAACTGCTCTGTTTCTCATTTCTGTGAACCAAGATGCCCCAAGTCTTGAGCTGAGCACCCTTTTATGAAGCAGGGAATGCGTTTTGTTCAACACTGAACTCCCTCCAAACCTTGCAGGAACATCTGGGTATAGTTTCCATCTCACTCCCAGTAAAGAGACAGAATTTACAAAGCCACCAAAAATTCAGCGTCTTTGTTTCTGTCTGGAACCTTGAACAAAGATGGTAGACCCCTAAGCACAGAAGCACAGTCTGAGCTGGGATAGCCACAAAACCACAGCACAAAGACTTTCATTCAATATCCTGAGGTCGGCAATTCTCCATACCATTTCTGAACAGTATCCTCGGGCACACTCTTATCTCCTAAACCCAGCCCTCAGGTGATTCAGACTTGCCTCTGCCTCACCACAAACATGATGATGTTATAAAGTCTTCCTCCCTTCCATCTTCTCTTTCTTCTGTGAGCTCTGGAAATTTATCTCATTGAAGGTAATAAAAAATAAATAATAATAATAGAAAAATAAAGGGCTACTTCCATCATACCTTAGAATATTCCAGAGTAACATAGAAATTGATCGTTGTGTAACTGAGCTTCAGAGTTTCTTTGTAAAATGAAGAAACTCATGGAGAAAGATTAAATAATATGATGCCCCTGAAATGCTTAAAACCATGCCTGGCTCACAATGAACATTCAGTAAATGTTAGATACCAACTGATCTTCACATTGACTCAAATTTCAGTCTCCCTTTCTAGATCCTACTCCCTGTAGCACTCCAGGGTGCTGTTTGCTCATTTTCTCAGATTCTATTTGCTATGAGGTGCAGAAACATTTTTTATCAATTCCAGATTAATCCTCTTCTTCCCTAACAAAGAGAGGGCACAACAAGCAACATGAGAAAGTGCTTCATTCTTTTCAATAAGCGTAATTTGACTATAGCTACCCCCAGGTGGCTTCCCTGGTGGCTCAGATGGTAAAGCGTCTGCCTACAATGCAGGAGACCCGGGTTTGATCCTTGCATTGGGAAGATCCTCTGAGCAAATGGCAACCCACTCCAGTACTCTTGCCTGGAAAATCCCATGGACAGAGGAGCATGGTAGGTTACAGTCCATGGGGTCGAAGAGTCAGACACAACTGAGAGACTTCACTTTCACCCCCAGGTGGCACTAGAGGTAAAGAACCTTCCTGCCAATGCAGGAGTCATAAGAAATGCTGGTTCGATTCCTGGATGGGGAAGATACCCTGGAGAAGGGCATGGCAACCCCCTCCAATATTCTTACCTGGAGAATCCCAATGGACAGAGGAGGCTGGCAGACTAGAGTCCATAGGGTTGCAAAGAGTCAGACATGACTGAAGCAACTTAGTACACATGCACACCTCTGTCCTTCTAGACAACTGTCATGATGAGATATATTGGGATCCTAACTCCAGAACCTGTGAATGTGAACTTCTTTGGAAATTTTGCCTTTGCAGATGTCATCAGTTTCAGATGGGGTCATGACAGAGGGCCCTAACCCAATATGACCTGGGTCCTTATAAGAAGAAGAAGTGAAGTGAAGTTGCTCATTTGTGTCTGACTCTTTACAACCCTGTGGACTGTAGCCTACCAGGCTCCTCCATCCATGGGATTTTCCAGACAAGACTACTGGAGTGGGTTGCCATTTCCTTCTCCAGTGGATATTCCCAATCCAGGGATCGAACCTGGGTCTTCCGCATTGTAGGCAGACGCTTTACCATCTGAGCCACCAGGAAAGTCTAAAGAAGAGGAGAGATACACAAAGAGGGAAGATAAGATAAAGGTACAGAGGAAGAAAGCCACATGGCAATGGAGGCAGAGATTGCAATGATGATCTACAAGCTAAAGAACTCCAAGAATTACTATTAACATCATAAGTTAAGACAACAACCTGGAAGAGGTTCTCCAGAGACCTTTATCCTGACCATGCCCTGACAAGACATTGATTTTTAACTTCTAGCCTCCAGAATTATGAAAGGCGCGGACTTAAAACAACGAATTTCTGTTTTTTTTAAGCCCCCCACTTTCTGCTACTTTGTGACAGTGGCCCTAGGAAACTAATACAGGGATAGATTTAATCCCTTTCCATTTAAAGGTGCCCTAGAGTATTTGACAGGACTTCCCAGGTGGCACTAGCGGTAAAGAACCCACCTGCCAATGCAGGAGACATGAGATGTGAGTTCAATCCATGGGTCTGGAAGATCCCTTGGAGGAGGGCATGGGAACCCACTCCAGTATTCCTGCCTGGAGAATCCCCATGGACAGAGGAGCCTGGTGGGCTACAATCCATAGGGCCACAAAGATTCGGACACAATTGAAGTGACTGAACACACACACACATACAGATTGTTTGATAGGCATTTTTACAAAAGACCCTGGATATCACTGCCAGGTTCCTCAAATAATTGATTCATCTATTTATTTATTCATTTAATCTAAGGACAGGGAAGCCTGGTGTGCTGCAGTCCATGGGGTTGCAAAGAGTTGGACACAACTGAGTGAACTGAACTGAACTGAAGGATAGAAAGCCTGGTGATGTAATTCACTGACCATTTCACTTTTTATTACTTGGGGATATGAGGATGAAAACCTGTTGCCATAGTAATTTTGCATTGCATTCTGAAGATATTTTTGGTAGCTCTCAAATTTGCTTACAATATGCAGGAGCTTTTCCTATGTCTGAATTTTCCATCAGTGGGAACTTTAGCTAATAAAGCTTTTGCTGCAACATACACAAGCACTCCCCAGGGAGCTCTTTCTACTGCTCAAATAATTTTTCTCTTCTCTCTTTTTTAAAAAAGAAAGATATTGAATCATTAAAATGTTCAAAGCTCTGAAAGGAAGATAAGCCACTCAGGCTGAATGATTAGGAACATTAAAAAAAAAAACACACAAAAGAGAAGACAGGAGTTCAAATCCAAATAAACTCCACTTGCCTAATATGCATCAAAACTGATTTATTTTGAACTTCTGTCTCTGGGTCACAGATGCAGTGTGAGGCTAAGGTCTCATATTTCCACTGCCTGCCCTTCTTCTTTCTTGCTCATAGCCCCTTCTAGAAAAATGTCCTGACCTTCAACTCTTTTTCAAAACTTCTCTTCCTTAGCTCTTAACTGATCCCTCTTAAAGAAATAAGCACAGAATCCCCAGCACAGCAAAAGAGTAATTGGGAATATGAATGGAAGATGAGTCATGTGCTTCATGTCTGGAGCTTCACCCTATAGATACTTACACAACATGGTAGACAAGTGCACTTCTGTCCACACACACAAATCTCTGTAATATAATCCCAGAGACAGCTTGCTCTTTTATATGCAAGAAGAAAATCACCTCATCAAAAAACTCTTAGAAGAGAAGATAGGCAAAACATTCTCTGACATAAATCATACCAATGTTTTCTTAAGTCAAGACAAGATAAATAAATGCAAAAATAAACAAATGAGATCTAATCAAGCTTACAAGCTTTTGTACAGCAAAGGGAACTATAAACAAAATGAAAAGAAAACATGTGGAAGTGAGGAGGATATTTGCAGACAATGCAACCAACAAGGGCTTAATTTCCAAAACACACAAACAGCTCATACAACTCAAAGACAAAAAACAAACAACACAGTTGAAAATGGGCAGAAGACCTAAATAGACATCTCTCCAAAGAAGACAAACAGATGCTCAACATCGCTAATTATTAGAGAAATGCAAATCAAAACTACACAAGAAACTACAATGAGGTACCACTTCACACCAGTCAAAACGGCCATCATGAAAAAGCACAAATAGCAAATGAGAGGGTGTGAAGAAAAGGGAAACCTCCTACATGGTTGGTGAGAATGTAAACTGGTACAGTCACCATGGAAAGCAGTACGGGAGTTTCTCAAAAAGCTAAAAATAGAGTAGCTATATAATCCTTCAATCTCATTCTTGGGCATATATCTGGAGGAAACTATAATTAAAAAAGACAAATTCACCGAAATGTTCATTGCATACTATTTACAATAACCAAAAGACGTGGAAACAACATAAACGATCATCAAGAAATGAATGGATAAAGATATGGTACATATATACAATAGAACGCTACTCAGTCATAAAAAAAAGAATAAAACAATGTCATTTGCAGCAACATGGATGGACCTACTAAGTGAAGTAAGTCAGAGAAAGACAAATATCATATGACAACACTTCTATGCAGAATCTAAAGTATGACACAAATGATGAATTTATCTATGAAACAGACTCAGACATAGAGAACAGACTGTGGTTGCCAAAGTGGAGGGAAGGTAGGTGAGGGATGGAGTAGGAGTTTGAGATTAGCAGATACAAACTATTATATATAGAATGGATAAACAACAAGGTCCTACTGCATAGCACAGATAACTATATTCAATATTCTGTGATAAACAATAATGGGAAGAATATGAAAAATAATTATAAATTATATATATATATTTCCTGGTGACTCAGCAGGAAAGAATCTGCCTGCAATGCAGGAGACTCGGGTTCAGTCCCTGTTTTGGGAAGATCCCTTGGAAAAGGAAACGGCAACCCACTCCAGTATTCTTGCCTAGGAAATCTCCATGGATAGAGGAACCTGGTGAACTACAGTCCATGGGGTCACAAAAGAGTTGAGCATCACTTGACAACTAAAACTATATATATGTGTGTGTGTGTGTGTGTGTTAGTTACTTAGTTGTGTCGAGCCCTTTGCAACACCATGGACTGTAGCCTGCCAGGTTCCTCTGTCCATGGAATACTCCAGGCAAGAATACTGGAGTAGGTAACCATTCCCAGGGATATGTACACACACACAAACATATATACAGATATATAACTGAATCATTTTGTTATACAGTAGAAATTAACACATTATAAATCAACCACATTTCAATAACACACATTAAAAAAAGAGAAAGTCACCTAAAATGTTTTCTCTAAGTTGAAATGGTACTTTTTCTTATCCATGCCATCTAAAAGCCTGTATTAGGAATATATTCACTGTAAAAATGATACAGAATCTATTTATATACATTTGGGCTTCCCTGGTGGCTCAGCTGGTGAAGAATCCACCTGCAATGCAGGAGACCCCAGTTCAATAACTGGATTGGGAAAATCCCCTGGAGAGGGGAACAGCTACCCACTCCAGTATTCTGGCCTGGGGAATTCCATGGACAGAGGAGCCTGGCAGACTACAGTCAATGGGTTCACAAAGAGTTGGACATGACTGAGCAACTTTAACTTTCACATAATACGGATAAACCGAAAGAACATTATGCATTGTGAAATAAATCATCACAAAAGGGCAAATACTGTAGGATTCCACTAATATGAAGAATCTAAGGCACCAAAAAGCACTGAAACAGATACTAGAGAGGGGATTGCCAGTGGCTAGGGGCAGGGCGGGAACTTTGTTTTTACTCAGTTTGTTTTACAAGGTGAGAAAGTTGCACAGATCCATTTCTATTTCTAACACTATGACTATACTTAACACTACTGAATTGTACACTTAAAATTGGTAAGAATGGTGAATTTAATGTTATAGTCTTTACCATGAAAGGGAAAGATATACCCAACTGAATGCAGAGAATAGTCGACTGGGCAACTGAACAATAACAGCAAGATTTGCAGGTGCCATGCACTTTAATGGCTGGTATGTGAAGAGGATGGCACCCCACTCCAGTACTCTTGCCTGGAAAATCCCATGGATGGAGGAGCCTGGTGGGCTGCCGTCCATGGGGTCACTAAAGAGTCAGACACAACTGAGCGACTTCACTTTCACTTTTCACTTTCATGCATTGGAAAAGGAAATGGCATTCCACTCCAGTGTTCTTGCCTGGAGAATCCCAGGGACAGTGGAGTCTGGTGGGCTGATGTCTATGGGGTCACACAGAGTCAGACACGACTGAAGCGACTTAGCAGCAGCATGTGAAGAGGAACTAAAGAGCCTCTTAATGAAGGTGAAATAGGAGAGTGGAAAAGCTGGCTTAAAATCCAACATTCAAAAAAGGAAGATCATGGCATCTGGTCCTATCCCTTCATGGCAAATACATGGGGAAAAAGTGGAAACAGTGTCAGATTTCATTTTCTTGGGCTCCTAAATCACTACAGACGTTAACTGCAGCCAGGAGATTAAAAGACACTTGCTCCTTGGAAGAATAGCTATGACAAAACTAATTGCTGTTTTTGTTCAGTCTGCCAGTCGTGTCCAACTCTTTGCCACCTCATGGGCTGCAGCATGCCAGGCCTCCCTGTCCCTCACCATCTCCCAGAGTCTGCTCAAGTTCATGTTCATTGCATCAGTGGTGCTGTCCAGCCATCTAATCCTCTGACACCCTCTTTTCTTTCTGTCCTCGATCTTTCCCAGCATCAGGGTATTTTCCAATGAGTCATTTGTTTGCAAAAGACGACCACAATACTGGAGTTTCAGCTTCAGCATCATTCCTTCCAGTAAATATTCAGGGCTGATCTCCCTCAATATTAACTCGTTTGATCTGTTTGCTGATCAAATGAGTTTTCCACTCATTTGCTGTCCAAGGGACTTTCAGGAGTCTTCTCCAGCACCACAGTTCAAAGGCATCAATTCTTTGATGCTCTGCTTTCTTTATGGTCCAGCTCTCACAACCTTATGTGACCACTGGGAAGACCATACCCTTGACAATACAGATCTTTGTCAGCAGAATAATGTCTCTGCTTTTCACACTGTCTAGGTTTGTCATGGATTTTCTGCCAAGAAATAATCATCTTCTGATTTCACGGCTGCAGTCACCATCCACAGTAATTTTGGAGCCCAAGAAGAGGATATCTGTCACTACTTCCACCTTTTCCCCTTCCATCTGCATGAATTAATGGGGCTGGATGCCATAGTATTTTTTTAATATTTAGTCTTAAGCTGGCTTTTTCACTCTGCTCCTTCACCCTCATCAAGAGGCTCTTTAGTTCCTCTTCACTTTCTGCCATTAGAGTGGTATCATCCACATAGCTGAGGTTGTTGTTTCTCCTGCCTATCTCGATTCTGGCCTGTAACTCATGTAGCCCAGCATTTTTCATGATGTGCTCAGTGTCTAGGTTAAACAAACAGGGTGACAGCAGACAGCCCCGTCGTACTCCTTTCTTGATCTTGAACCAATCAGTTGTTCCATACAGGGTTCTAACTGTTGCTTCTTGATATGCATACAGGTTTCTCAGGAGACAGGAGAGATGGTCTGTTATTTCCATCTCTCTAAGAGCTTTCCATGGTTTGTCATGATCCACACAGTCAAAGGCTTTAGTGTATTTGATGAAACAGAGATAGATATTTTTCTGAAATTCCCTTGCTTTCTCTATAATCCAGCGAATGTTGGTGACAAACCTAGACAGCACTAAAGACAGTACTAAAAAGCAGAGACATCACTTTGCCGACAAAGGTTCTTATAGTCAAAGCTATGGTTTTTCCAATCGTCATGTATGGATGTGAGTTGGACCGTAAAGAAGGCTGAGTGCCAAAGAATTGATGCTTTGAACCGTGGAGTTAGAGAAGACTCTTAAGAGTCTCTTGGACTGCAAGACGATCAAACCCGTCAATCCGAAAGGAAATCAACCCTGGATATTCATTGGAGTGACTGATACTGAGGCTGAAGTTCCAATACTTTGGGAACCTGATGCAAAGAGCTGACTCACTGGAAAAGACCGTGATGCTGGGAAAGATTGAGGGCAGGAGGAAAAGGGGGTGACAGAGGATGAGATGGTTGGATGGCATCACTGACTCAATGGGCATGAGTTTGAGTGAACTCAGGGAAATAGTGACGGACAGAGAAGACTGGCATGCTGCAGTTCACGGGATCATAAAGAGTCGGACATGACTTAGCAACTGAAGAACAATTCTTTACCAGAATTAAGATACTACTTTGTATTTCCTTTGTTTTTTCCTTCAATCCTTTCAAAATTTGTATCTACTTGAGCAGCAATACATGTATGTAGTTTAAAAATAGCATTCATTGCCTACTC